>NC_082692.2:58415170-58630784 GCF_949987515.2 Delphinus delphis | reverse complement strand
GAAGGGCAGGGGCTTGGTGGCAGGAGTAGAGCCGGCTGGAGTAGGGACTCACCTCTCAAGGAAGTGAGAAGGCAAAGGAGGTGCTCTCAAAGAGGCTGGAGCAATCAGGGGTGGCTTCCTGGAACAGGTTGCACTGACATTAGTTCTCTGAAGGACTCATGGGATTTGGTTAGCTCTTCACAGAAAGATAAGCATGTGGGAAGGTCTCACTAAATATTTGCTCAGCAATTGATAACTGATTGACTGATAGTTATGGCTGCCATGTTCCCATTGTTTTGGGCTGGCCACGAATGAGTCTTTCACTTCTCCGAGGCAATGACCTTTCTGACTTTACGAAACTGACCTTTCTTACACACCTTGTCAAGTTCTGCTTAAGTGAATGTTCACATATAAGGCAGAAAGGAAAAGCAGGAAGCTCTTTAGGAAGTGGGCTGTCTTGCTACCAGTAATTAAAGATGACACAGTAAGTCATCCTTTCATTCAGTGAATGTTCATTAAACACCTACTGTGTTGACTGGCACTGAGCTAGACAAGCACAGTGAGGGGCAGAGGGATAAAATGCTCTGTCCTCGGGGAGCTCACGTTCTAGTTGGAGAGGCGTGTAGCAAGAAAACAAATGCATGTATTATAAACGATAAGCGGTGCTGGGAGAGAGAAGAGAGGGAAACCACCTTAGGCGGGCGTCATGGCGGCCTCTCCGAGGAGGTGATACTGCAGCTGCGGTCTGAAGACCTGGGCTGGGAAAGAGCTGCAAAGGTCCTGGCGGGGGGAATCACTCAGAGGATCAACAGCCCATGGGATGAGCCCTGAGGAAACTCAGTGGAGGCCAGTGTGGCTAGAGCAGTGAGCCCAGGGGAGGGAGGAGAGGAAAGAGATAGGCGGGCAGAGGCCAGACCACGCAGGCCTTGAGGACTGACAGGACTTGGGCTTTTCCTAAGTTCACTGAGAAGCCACTGCAGGGGTTAAGCAGGCGACGGAAACAGTCCAGTTCGGGTTTTTAACTGATAACTGGTTTCTGTGCAAAGACAGGATTCTAGGAGTACGAATGGGAAGACCCAGCCCCAAGGCAGACGAGAGATGATGATGGTTTGGACTCGGGTGGAGAGCAGGGCAGACGAGGAAAGCGGGAAGGTGCGGTGGAGGGGGGATAGGACTCGAGTGTGCCCCGCTCAGGTATGGGTTTGATGAGCTGGGGGAGGACAGAGGGAGGAGCAGGGCTGGGTTGGGAAGGGTTGGTGATGAATGGGACCTAGATAAGGGCTCAGAGGATGAGCAGAAAGTCTCTCACTCCAGGTGGCCTTTGCCCCTCTGGACCTGTTTCCCTATTTGTAAAGTGGGAATGGGAGATGGACCAAATGGTCTCTTTGGAGCAGGCCAGTTTCGCTTGCCAGTGCCCGGTGTTGTGACCTCAGCAGTGAGGGAGAGATCCGGACGCCCTCCCTGAGGGTCAGCCACAGGTGTGCCGTATTCCAGGCCAGCGCCCACCTAGCCCAGCCCTCTTCCAGCGGGACCCAGCACCTGGGCAGACAGGAGATGAGCTCCTCTGGCAGCTCTCATGATGCTTCCTTCAGCAGAGCCTGGCAACCAGCCTTTCCTGGGATCCCTGGAAGCGCCTGCTAATTGCATTCCTCCTGAGGCTCTTCCTTCTGTCCCTGCTGGAATTGTAAAGGCAGATCCTTCACTTGAGAACCTGGAGTCCAGCCCACCATCTGGCTAACCCCCAGGCTGCCAGCCTCAGGGGGGCCCACACCAAGCCTTTCGGCAGATGAGAGAAAGGCAGCCTTCCTCAGGTGGATTCAACATCTCACCAGAACCTACCTAGTGACAAGCTGAATATGAAGTACGCTTTAGCCCCCAGTGTTCATCAGCCAGATGCCCTTGTTGTGCAGTGAACAACCTGTCGAGCTATACTTGGCAGCCTTAGCCTCTGAAAATGATGGCAAGAAATAGGAAACTGGGCTAGGGGCTGAATATGTAAAGGAAAGAGACTGTGTTTTCCTGGGCAACTAGATGAAGAAGGTGTGAGCCTCAATTCCAAAGACGAAAGTTTGCATGTAAGGGAAGTGTGGGATAGCAGGGATGGCAACCCAAACTCCTGCCCCTCTGGGTAACAGGACTGGGGAAGGAGTGTCTTCTCTGGAAGGGTTGGAAGGGACCTGGTTCTACAGGGAAAGCTGAAGAGAGTTAAAAGACGTCATTTGGCCAGGCTGGGTAAAGAACGTGGGAAGGAGGGGTGGCCAGGCAAAGATTGCTCACCAAGGCACCAAAATGTTTGTGGAGGTCTAGTCCTTTTTTTTTCAATTTATTTATTTTTTGTTGGAGTATTGTTGCTTTACAATGTTGTTAGTTTCTGCTGTACAGCACAGTGAATCAGCTATACGTGTACACATATCCCCTCTTTTTTGGATTTCCTTCCCATTAAGGTCACCACAGAGCACTGAGTAGAGTTCCCCATGCTATACAGTCGGTTCTCATTAGTTATCTATTTTATACATAGTAGTGTATATATGTCAATCCCAGTCTCCCAACTGTGGAGGTCTAGTCCTTTTATTTGTGGTCTGCACGTCTTTCACCTGTGGTGTTTTTGCCATTAAATATTTGAAGAGACTTTTTTTAAGAGTAAAAAGTAGGAGGGCTATTTTGATAAGAAGACACCACAGTCTATATTACCTGTGTCTATGGGGTCTGTGGGACACCTCCTCCCCGCAGCATCACATGAAACCGTAGATAAGGAGGTCTTGTCAACCTAAGACGTCTGCCCTGGTTGGCTGGGGTGGGCCGCCACTGACAGGATTTCAGCAAGAGAGTGCCACGATCAGGTCTAGATTTTAGAACAACCCTCCAGGATTCAGGGTGCGGAGTGGGTTGGAGGGGCAGGAAAACAGGGAGAACCATCAGGAGGCTCCTACCTAATCCAGGGGAGATGAGACGGTCAGTGCTGGTGTCGAGGAAAGGGAAGCTGGGGCAGGACTGGTGACTGATGGGGGAGGAGAGAGGTGAGTGGGGAGAAAATGACCCCCGATTTCTAGCCCCAGACACCGAGTAGGGCTTTTCACGTGGAGAACTGAGGGAGGAAAGGGGGCAGGGCAGCCGTGACTTCTTTTTTGAGACATGACAAACGGGAGGAGACTGGGAGGATGTGGAGTGGCCCTCCCAGCACAGGGTTAAAGTCCCTCGCCCTTTCTCGTACCCTCCGTAGCCCCCTCTACACACACAGGGTCTGTCGGCTCCCCAGCCCAGACTGGGGAAGACACTGTTGACTGATCCTCAGGGTCCCATGGTGACTTCTACTGAGATCATCTCAAGAGCAGTTCCCTTGGAGTCCTGGACTTCAGTCCCAGGCTCTTCAAAGTGGCCACCCAGCCCTGAAGATGCCCCGCTATCCCCTGCCCTCCCTTGCTCTCTGGGCAATCGGGGCTCCAAGGGACAAAGTCCCCCTTCAGCTGCTGCTGGGAGCCCAAAAAGATGTGGAGTCAGGCTGACCTCGGTCTGCATCCCAGGCCTGCTGCTTCTTTGCTGTGTGACCATGGGCAAGTCACCCAACCTCTCTCACTCTTGGCGTCCCCCTTTTTAATGGGACTATTGGTAACTCCTGATCACGAGCCTTAACACATTAATGTTTGCTCCCCACTGCTCCCACAGAAGGCATGTGATGCTGCTGTGTAGACATTGTTGGGTCACCCAGGCTCGCTAGCTTCATTCGTGATAATCCCAGGTGTCCACTATGTCATGGGCCTGGCCTCGTCGAGCCCTGGATCCTCCGGCCAGTGGGGAGCCCAAAGCCCGAGCTTTGGTGTCCCTGCTTTAAGGCTGGCTGGTTTGGCCTTGTCCCCTTTTTCCTACTTGCCCCAGTCTGGCAGGGTCAGTCCCCCAAGAATCAGCTCCTGGGGAGGGGCATGGCCTCCGGGCCCCCAGTGAGCTCCTGAGATCTGGGGCTGATGGGGGCCTGCAGTTTGATGAGTGGCTGCTTGAAGCCTCCAGGCCGGCCCACCCTCTGCTGCAACGGGAGAAAGCTGAGGGGGTGAGGAGGGGCGGTGTGCAGAGGGGCAGTGTGAAGATTTTTCTCATGCCCTGGGAGCCTCCTGTGGCAGTGCGGTTGGGAGGTCTGTGCAGAAGTGGGCCACCAGGGCAAGAAACTGGCCCAACCTAGGGTCCCTTCCTCAGCAAAGTCCTTCCTGCCACCCCTGGGACCTCACAGTGGAAAGAGACCCAACGGGCTGCTCCTTCCTGGTTATCCCCCTACCCCTAGTTGTCCCTCAGTTCCTCGTCCATAAAGTAGGGTGACAAGAACCTCTTTCAAATGGTGGCCAGGAGGATTTACAGAAATAGGGAATAGGGAGTCACCTGGGATGTTCTGAGCACACGGCAAGGTTTGGAAATTTTAAACATATGCACAGTGACCCTCCCTGAGCTCGGGATGGCTTGACGCCTCCTACAGCTCTGCACCTGGACACCCGAAACAAGTCCTCAGTCACCTCAGTGCAGATGAGGGCCAAGGTTACCTGGGAAGACTATGGGACCACACCTGCTCTACCCTGTCCTATGTACGTGGCCTTGAGTAAGTGACCAGCCTCTTGGAGCCCTACTTCTCAACTGTGAAATGGGATTACTTTCCCACTGGGTGGTTGAGGGGCTTCAAAAAGACAATATGCCTGAAGTGCTCTGTACCGTGTACCTGGGAAAAGTTCTCAAAACGTGCATCGTGGTGATGGTGACGGTCATGGTCATGGTGATGCTGGTGCTGATGGAGGTGCTGATGGTGGTGGTGCAGGTGAGAAAGGAGCTAGACGGCAAGGATGTCAGGACCCATCTTCTCTCTCAGCTCTTCTTCATCGCCTCACCTTATCTCTTTCCCTGCTTTTCTCTCCCCTCCCCCTTCTTCCTCATCCTCTTACCCCCTTCTCCTCCTACCTGTTCTCTCTCCCCTCATCCTCCCTCCCTCCCTCTCCTTTCCTTCTTCCTCCTTCCCCTCCCCCTTCCTCCTTCTCCTTTCCTCTCCCACAACAAGTCTGGCAGGAAGGCTGTGTCCCGGACTCAGTGCCTCTGTAATGAGTCCTGGGATGGGGGCAGAGAGCTCTCTGGCTCACCCATTTTCTATTCAGCCTCTCCCCTCCCTGGCGAGTGGGGAGCCTTGGGGTCACCCCTCACCTCACATGGCCGCTCAGTGGTCCTGCCCCTTTGCTGCAGCCCTGGTCCTCCGGGGACAGCGGACAGTGCCACTGTCCTGGAACCCCAGCCTTAGTGGTTCAGCCCCGAGATTCTGCAATGGTGTGCAGCTCAATTATTCTCATACTTGCCTTTGCCTGGGCGTGTGCCCCTTCTCCGTGTGTGAGGACTTCACACCTGTGCCCTTATCAGAGGTCCTCCGACGCCCACCCACCTCCTGCCTCACCTTTGGTCCCTCTCCAGCAGCACATCTGAACCCCCAGCCCCCAGGCGTGGGAGGAAACCCAGGCCCGTAGGCCCAGGCAGGCTGACCCAGGAGGGCTGGGCAGGCCTGGGCCCCTTGCCGCAGCCAGAAGGCTGCTGTCTGTACCTACAGGACAGACAAGGGAAGCATCTGCCACACCAGCATCCATGGCCCTGTGACGGGGGTCAGCATTCAGCTCATGACAAGGGTCAGGGATCGTTCCACGCCAAGGATCCAGGCTGCTCGTGACAAGGATCAGAGTTTAAATTGCGCCTGGGGTCAGGTTCGGACACGACAAGGGGCAGGAATGTCTGCTTTGGCTGTCATCTGTGTTGGTGCGTCCCCTGGCCACCCTGGAGGTGCTTCTCCCTGCCCCAGGCTGCCCCGTGATGCCCTGGGTGTCCAGGTCAGAACAGCTGGAGCCTGATGCCGCGGGGGTGGTGAGAGTAGGGCTGAGCAGAGAGACAGCCAGGCCCCATGCCTACTCCTCCGACCTACCCACTCCCTGCCTCAACCTCTCTCCTCTCTGCCCCTGCCCTCCACCCAGGCCGCAACGTGAGCCGCAGCTGCACTGACGAGGGCTGGACGCCCCTGGAGCCTGGTCCCTACCCCATTGCCTGTGGCTTGGATGACAACGCATCGAGTTTGGACGAGGTGGGCCTCAGTGCACCACACACACACGCTAGAGTACCTGGGCCTGCTAGCCCCTTCCACTCTCTCCCACCAAGGGGCACAGTTGCCTTCCATGTCGGAGTCAGGACTCCCAGGGTCTGCCCTCCTCAAGCCTCCTCCCTCTCCAGGCCCGCATTCCCAGGGGCGCATCCCCTGGCTCCCCTGACAGGGTCCAGGAGGGGGCTTCCAGGAGGATGACTCACAGCATCAAAGCAGAAGCAGCACTCCCAGGCTAGGCCACTCCACTCCCTTGTGGGAGCCTTGATCCAGCCCTGGCAGGGCAGACAGAGCCCATCCCACCTGTCACACGCAGAAGAGAAACTGAGGTGCGGATCCTGGAATGAACCAGCCTCAGATACCCAGGAGCCAATCAGGGGCAGGGACAGGGACAGGACCATTGTCCTCAGTCCCAGGATGGGGATCTGCCCTGGAGCAGGTGGAGCATAGGTGGTTTCTGTAAGGATGTGGGGCCAGGAGCCAGGGAAGGATATTGATGGGGAGGCTGGTGTATAACTGAAGTCCCAAGCTAGGAGTCCCTCGCTGCTTTGGTGGGTGAATGTAGTCTGTCTGTGATGACCTCTGTCCCACCCCCAAAGCCCTTCACAGACAAGGCTTTCACTCCTCCCAAAAGGGCAGCAATTTCCTCTGAGGCCTTAAAAGCCCACCAGATCCTCGGGCAGGATCCTTCTTGACCACTGGCCTCTGTTCCAGCAGGGTGTGGAAGGTGGGGAGGAAGGAGGGGCGGCCCAGTGACCATGGCTCTGCGTGTGTGTCCATGGGGAGGGGCCAGCAGGAAGCCCTTGGTGTCCAGCTTTGTCCCTCCTCCCCATAAAGGCCAGATTGCCCTCCTCCTGCTAAATCCAGCCTCTGAGAGTCCCAAATGGGAAATTACCCTCCCCCTAGCGTCTTCTTTACCGTTGTCCATTCCTCGCCACTTGGTGAGAGGGCCTCCTGTGGGGGGTCTGAAGGGCAAGCAGTCTTGTGCTTGAGGATGCCAAGCCCAGAGCTGGCCCAGAAGGGCTGTTGGACACGTGACTGAAGAATGAATGGATGGACCAGTGGATCGTGTGAGGTCTTCGCCCCTTCCCCCACTGACATTTCCCCTGTGAAGGAGCAGAGAAAGGGCATTCAACCCCCGCCCGACCCTGGGAAGCAGTGCTGTCTCATCCGTGGAAACCAGGGAGAAAGGGGCTCTGGGAACTGGAAGGGGCCACTCAGCTGCTCCTGGGAGCCCTGGGCCTCAGCCTCCTCATCTGTCAAGGCAGGGATGGGAGGCAGGATGTATAGGGCACCCCGCCTCTGCCAACACCCCCTAGGTGAGTCCCCCCACCCCCGCCCAAGATCCTCACCCACCTCCCTCTAGCAGCAGCAGACAATGTTCTACAGTTCTGTGAAGACTGGCTACACCGTCGGCTACAGCCTGTCCCTCGCCACCCTCCTTGTCGCCACTGCCATCCTGAGCCTGTTCAGGTGAGGACCAGCTCCTGCAACAGGTCTCAAAGCAGACCAGCCAGGTCACTCCTCACCCAGGCATGCTCTGCCCCCTCCACTGTCAGCTCCCAGGCATCACACAGTCCTTCCCCAGCGCCCCCGCCAGGCCAGCCTCCCCTAGAGACAGCAGGGTGCTCGAAGTGTTCACCTGTGTCGGCCTCATCCCTCACAGGATGCCCTGTGCCTGGGGATAGGGCACCAGAGGGCGGGGCCTGTGCCCTGGAAGGAGGCACCTGCAAGCCAGGCTGCACACATGGGTAGGATACCCGGGGACAGGACCCCCCTTCGGGGTGGGGTCTGCATCCAGAGGCTACAAGCCCTACCCTTCCTCAGAGCACTGGACTTGTTGGCTGGGGTGGGGGTCTGAGGCCCCTTCGGCCTCCTGGATCTGGCCACCTCCCACAGGAAGCTCCACTGCACGCGGAACTACATCCACATCCATCTCTTCGTATCCTTCATCCTGAGGGCCACCGCTGTCTTCATCAAAGACTTGGCCCTCTTCGACAGCGGGGAGTCGGACCACTGCTCCAAGGGCTCGGTGAGGACCTGCCCAGGCCCACCTCCCTGGCCCACCTCTGCCATCTGTCACCTGAATCTCCTCTTCTCCCTCTCCTCCCTCCTGTCTCCCATTTTTTCTCTCTCTCTCTCCCTTTCTTTCTCTCCCTCTCTCTTTCTCTCTCTCTCTCCAAAGATGGCCCCCCTCCGACCCTGCCTGCCAGCTCCTTGGATCCCACTTCCCTCCCAGCAGCAGGAGATGCTGCTTGGCCATCTGGGAGTTCACACACCTACTCCTGCCAATGAAAAACACCTCTCCTGGGTGCAAAGTGGTACACTTCGTGCCAGAGCCCACAGCCCCCTTCCCGCCTCTGCTGCTAACTTCCTATGTGACCTTAGGGAAATCCCTTCCTCAGTTTCCCCGTCGTGCAAGGACATTCAAGCTTCCTTCCATCCCTCCTCTCTGCCATCTGCATACCCATGGCTCTGCTCACCGTGCCCCCCTTCCTACTCCCCCCGTTGCCTTCTGGAGCCAGTCCAAACCCACACAGCCCTCCTCTTCTTCTATTCTTCCCCTGCCCTTAGTCACTCTGGACCATCCTAGGCAAGGGAGGTTAAGAGAGCATTTAAGGAATTCATGGCCCGTCACTAAGGGGTCCATCTGCAGGTGATTCTGTGCTCAGGGCCTCTTCCCTGAGTGCCCCCTGAGCTGAGACAGGGAGCTCAAGACCAGCCCTGGCTCCCATTCGTCCCTTGTGGTCAGTGACTTTTTGCCTCATGAGTGACCTCAGAGACAGTGCATTATTTCAGGGGTCAGAAGTACCTTCTCCCAGAGAGTGAAATTGAAAGTGAATCTCCCCAGGGAGTTCCCTGGCTGTCCAGTGGTTAGGAATCCACGTTCTCACTGCCAAGGCCCCAGGTTTGATCCCTGACCTGGGAACTGAGATCCCACAAGCCGCGAGGTGTGGCCAAAAAAAAAAAAAATTCTCCAGAGAGTGATGGTGGTATCTCAGGCATCTCGACAAGGGGGAGGGGAGCCACGCTGGCCATTCCCAGAGCGCCTCAGATGATCCAGCCTGGGAGCAGGGCTCAGACCTGTGCGGTGTGAGCTCCGGAGCCTGGGGAGCAGCCTGAAGCCGCCGGCGCACTTGTTGAGGATAATTGTGGAAATGAGCTTCCCGATTCATTAGCAGCTCTGTGAAGCTTTTCCAAGGCAAGGAGAAGCACAGCTAATAGTCCTGTTAAAGAGCTGAGTTATTCTTGCTGTAAAGCAGATGAGGGAAGGTGGGGGAAACAGACTGCCTGTAACAGGAGGGACTGAAGTAAGACCTGAGGAAGGACTTTCCAACCATTGGGAGAGGAGGGTAGGCTGCTCTCTGAGGGTGCCTCAAAGCCGACGGCACAGGAGGAAAGGGTGGGAACCTGTGTTCTGGGTACAAGGAGGAATGAAAGCAGAGGGGCTTCCTGGAAGAGGGTGGCTTTAAGCTCTGGCTTACAGGTATCTGGGCTCAATCTGAAATGGCAGATAGTTTCTGGGAGAGGACAGATGGCCCAGAAGACCTTCTAATCATGCGAGCTGGGCCGCCCAGAGCCCCTGATTTCCCTGCCCAGGGGTCTCCCTAACTCCTCCATTGTCCTCACCTGCCTGGGGAACCCCTTCTTCCTCTAGCTCCTCTGGCCCCCAGGAGGAAGGATCATCCCTCCACTCTCCTCTTTTTCCTAACTTCTACTTCACCCTCCTCTTCCCTCTTCTCCGTCCCCATCTTTCCCCCAACAATTCCATCTAAACCCCACTCCACAGTCCACAGCCCATATCCCTACACTTTCAAGGGATTCTTGCTAATGCAAGCAAGAATTCTCCCTCATACGTCTTCCAGCTACCTTCAATCGTAATAGGAATAAGATAAATGAGTAGCGGAGATGGTAAGTGGATGGGTTGGTAGCTGGACGACGGGGTAAATAGTGTGTGGATGACTAAGTGGAAGGATAGATGGATAAAGTAAGAAAAATTGGATAGATCATGGGTGGGGGTATATTGGTGGTTGGCTGGATGAGCAGATTGATGGACAAGTGGATAAATGAATGGATGGATAGATGTCTAGGTGTGTGGGTTGGTAGTGGATGTCTAGTATGTGGATAGTAGATGAATGGAGAGAGAGACAGGTGAGTCTGTGGATGGACTGATAGATGGAAGATGATGGATGCAGATAGATAGTTAATGGTTGGATGCATGGATGGTAGATGGATAGATGGGTGAGTTGGCAGTGGATGTCTGGTGGGTGGATGGGTAAATAAATGGATAAATAGATAGGTGGGTAGGTGGATGGTTGGATGGGTAGGTGGGTGGATAGATATATAGATAGGAAGATGAATAGATGATAAATTGATGGGTGGATAATTAAAATTGCAAGCTTATTCCAAAGCATCAGATGATGTAAAATTAGGGATAATGGGAAAACCACTGAGTATATTTCTAAGGGAATAATACAGAAATAAGTAAGAGAGTAAGTTGGCTGTACTGCAATCCTGTTTGTCACCCCAGACAGAGATGTGGGCAGGCAGGGACCCCTGCTAGCTCCACTGGGCCCCCCTCTTCTCCCCCCCCTGCAGGTGGGCTGTAAGGCTGCTGTGGTGTTATTCCAGTACTGTGTCATGGCCAACTTCTTCTGGCTGCTGGTGGAGGGCCTCTACCTGCACACCCTGCTCGCCGTCTCCTTCTTCTCCGAGAGGAAGTACTTCTGGGGGTACATATTCATCGGCTGGGGTATGGTACCAGGGAGGGCTGCCAGGCTGGGAACAAGGGGGCAAAGCCTGGGGAGCTCATTAGGGGGTGGGTACCAACCCAGCCTGCTGCCTTAGGTCTTGCTGGGCTGCAGATCCTGCCTGCAAGGCACTTGGCCGTGGGTTGATAAAAGTCCTCCCGTCGTCTGACCCCTGGGCAAGGGCCTTCTGGCTGCGGCTGCACCTCGAGCTGACCCGTGGAACACACAGGTTCTCTGAGCATCCTTCCATTTCCCCTCCAGGCCTTGAAACACACAGGGCCGCTGCTAATCTATACAGTGCCTCTGCCCAAATGAGAAAACGAGTCCCCTTTAGGCAGACACAGTCCCTCAGACATAGAGCTTCACCCCCTCAATGAGGCATCTTTGCGCACTGAGCTACCTATATATGCCACCGTACGTGGCCACGTTGGAAACCCACCCTTTTCTCTCCCTGCCTCTTCCTGGCTCTTCCTCCTCGATCTCCCCCTCTTCCTGCCACACTCTCTCCTCTTTCTCTCTCCTTTGGCCCTGACAGGGGTGCCCAGCACATTCACCATGGTGTGGACCATCATCAGAATCCATTTTGAGGATTACGGGTGAGCTGTCACCCCCCCCCCTCCTCCTGGCTGCTGTCACTCGGGGCAGATCCCGCGGGTGGGATGAGGGGGACCAGGGAGTAACAGACTCTGGACCAGTGGTCTCTAAAGGGTTTGGGGACAGAGCCGGGGACAACAGGAGGACTGCTGACTCTCTCTGGCCGAGGACAATCTCTCATTCTCCCCCACCGTACCCTGCCCAGATGCTGGGACACCATCATCTCCTCACTGTGGTGGATCATAAAGGCCCCCATCCTCGCCTCCATCTTGGTAAGACCTCCTCCCACCACTTAGGGACGGGGAGACTGAGGCCCAGAGTGGGTAGACAACTGACCAAGGTCCCACAGGAAATTCGTGTCTAGGTCAGAACTGAACCCTAGGCTTCCCAATGCCTAATGCAGGACTGTCCCCAGCCCTTTCCCCACCAGTTTTTCCTCTAGAGTAGAGAAAGCAGATTGGGAGGCCCAGCCCTTAGGGGTGTGCGGGAGAGTTCCTGGATGACTTTCCCAAAGCGGGAAGAGGTAGGGGAGAGGTAAGATGGATGGATAGCTGGGCCCTGGGGAAGAAGACAGGCCATCAGCCCAGGGGGCTGGACACCCTGCCTCCCCTCTCTGACCACCCGACCTTGGCCTCCACCCACCAGGTGAACTTCATCCTCTTTATTCGCATCATCAGAATCCTGGTTCACAAACTGCGGGCCCCAGATGTCGGGAAGAGTGACAGCAGCCCATACTCGTGAGTATGGGCCCAGGGCCCCGGCTCTCCCGGTATCCCCAGCCCCAGTCCACAAATCATCCCACGTCCCCTGGAAGCCCCCCTCCAGAATCATCAAAAACCCACCTTGCTCTTGCCCACCTCTGCCCCCATGGCCTGGCTCAGTGCACGAGTGTCCCCTGCCCAGTCCCACCCTCACCAGGCCCGTGAGTCCCAGGTCTGCTTCTCCTGCATGACTTACCTAGCAGGTGATCGGCCCCGCTGCGTATCTACTGTCAAGCCAGGGAGCTCGAGAACACAGTAGATAACCTGTGTCCTGTTCACACCGTGTGCCCAGTCCCTGGCATGGGCCTGGCACAGAAAAGGGGCACAGTAGATGCATGCCCCGGGGGAGCCCCCAGTCTACCAAGGAAATGGCCATATTCGGGACTCAGTCCTCCCTGAGAGTAGTAACGGCATCCACAGGTTACATGCCAGGTGTGTGCAACGGGGTTCAAGCATCATCTCATTCCGTCTGTACGGTCTCCTCCAGATTGTCCCCATTTCACAGATGAGGAAACTGACACATACTCCCTCCTCCTCTGGAGTTTGGGAGCACATCGTCTTGGCAGGGGGAGGGCACGGTGTCTGTGGGACAGGGGTCATATCCTTGCTTGGAAAGGTGTGAGGGCTCTTCCTGTGCCTGGGGGGCCTGGAGAACAGGCAGGCTTTCATGAGAACAACAAGGCTGGAAGACAGAGCTACAGAAACATGAATGGGGTGGCTGTGGGAGGGTGAGTCGGTCTGTGTGCCCACAGATGGGAACAGGAGATTATCAGCACTGCACAGACAAGACAAACCTGGGGTGTCCTACAGCGGCCTTCCAGTCCTGTGATCCAGAATGTTCTCCTGGGCCTGGCTTCTTTCTGGGGAATCTGTGCTGTGGTTCTAAGATTCCTGGCTAGAATGTCACGAGCTGCTGGATTTAGGATTCTATTCTGGAATCCTGTGATTCTCTCTGATGAGACTAAGACTCCCGTTCCTGGTGTGACAGCACTTCCTCCCTCGGGGTGTGGAGGTGGAGCTTCCCTTCCAGTCTGAGAAAGGAAGGCCCTGCAGGGGTCTGCAGTCTGCCAGGGGGTAGCACATCAGGCCTGTGCCCCCTCCTCCTCTACTTTCCCTGTGGGGCCTTGTTTTCCCCAACATACAACTGCTCGAAAGGGCTTGAATCTGAGGCAAAGAGAACCGGTCATCACCAGGTCCACGTGGGTGAGGTGGAAACTGAACAGCTGTTGGCAGGCAGAAGGGGTGGGGGGAGTAGGAGATGGAGCTCCCCGCGGAGGGACTGTCAGCTCCCACTCTCCACCTCCCCACAAGCCTCCAATTTAAAGAAAGCCTCCATCTGTCAGCCTCAGGCGCGTGGGATAGGTTTGCAGTCAAGGAGCGGTGGGCAGTGCTCGGGACACTGGCGTGTCTGGGGACCAGGTCCAGGAAGGAGTGGAGGGGCAAGGCCAGCTCCTCTGCCCCCAGTTTGCTGTGGGTCCTCAGGCCCGGGGCTAGGCCTACCTGGACTGACTGCCAAGGCAGGAGACACAGAGGCAGAGACACACTCACCCCTCAGACCTCTCCCAGCCAGGGAACTGTGGGTTCACACTGCCTGGACCAGCTATGAGGTCAAGTGGCTGGGAGGCCTGAAACAGAATGAGCTCTGCTCCATGGGAAAGGGGCAAGTCATTTAGAGTGACTGTGGACCCTGCTGAGCTCACATGGCCAGTGAAGGAGGAGCTGGTCCTCCAGAGAATTCTGGGGGTGCGTGTATTGGTGTGGGGAGCGGGGGTGGGGCAGAAAGGGGTGTAATCCCAGAAAAGTTGGCAACTCCTGGGGAAGTAGATACAGCAGAGAAGCCAAAGACAGGGCTTTACTAGTTGACCCTGAGTCATCCTTGGTGACCAGGCACAAACTTGAGCACCCATCATCCTCCCAAGTGGCCTTGGGCATCTGTGGTAGCAACCCAATTACAAAAACTTCCTTCCCAAACGCCCTCATTTCCAGTAGAGTATTGGTCTCTCATAAATGCACTGTATTTCATAGTACCCAAAGCGCTTCCAAGTTTCCAGTGGGCCCCACTTCTATTCCTTGACCACGTTGAGCATACACTCGCCCCATTGTACAGATTGGAGAAACTGAGACCAGGGGAAGGGAAACCAGGATCTCCTGTTGCTCAAGAAACTATCCCCATTAGCGGCCATAGAGCCTGAAATACCACTATTACATGTAATCCTTGGGATTGAGCCCTGGCCCTCCTTTATACTCTCTCCTCCAGAAAGTGAAAATAGAGGGGTTTCTCTCTCCTTGCAAGCTACATTGGCTAGGATTCTTTATCCACTTACTTCTAGTTAAATTTGACCAGTGGGAGGCTCTGGAAGGGTATTAGATAGGACAAAGGGGAGGGAAGCTACAGACTTTCTTTCACGGCTCCAGCATTGACTCTGGCATGGTCTCTGGCATTGACTATACCTCTTTGTGGCTCAAGCTCATTCAAGAAGCCCTTCTCAGCATGTTTCCATCTCATTCAAGGGACTCCTCCCATGTTGATTTTAGCACTTACTTAGTAAGGCCTCTACCATAGGATCCCAACCTTTTCCAGGTAGCCCTGTCCTTGGGTTCTGGTAAAGCCACCTCTTCCCTTTGTCCCTCCTTCACTGGAGCTGGAAGTCCAAGAGAGGAGGCCCAGGGGGCATGAGGTCATAGGCACTGCAGATATGGAACAGAAACAGTTGTGGACGTAGGACTGATGGGAACCAACAGTCTATCCTCACACAACCTGGTCGTTGTCCCTGTCTTCTGTGCCCCATGTGCGTACACGTGTGGACACCCATACCCACTGCCTGCCCCTCCCCTGCCCCCAGGAGGCTGGCCAAGTCCACCCTTCTGCTGATCCCCCTGTTTGGAGTGCACTACATCATGTTTGCCTTCTTCCCCGACAACTTTAAGGCTGAAGTGAAAATGGTCTTTGAGCTCGTCGTGGGGTCTTTCCAGGTATGAACTGTGGACTTAAGGCTGCGTTCTTCTCTGGGCTTTAAGGGAGGAAATTCACCTGGGGCCTTGGCCTCTTGCCGCTAGATTCCAATCGTTTCATTGCAATAAGTATTTATTAAGCACCAACTGTATGTTTGGCCCTTTGTTTCACCAGGGGAACACAGGGGTGGGGCAGGGTTTGGGGCTCCCAGGGTCTGTCTACCTCACCTCTCCCGCTCCCTTCCTCCCCAGGGTTTTGTGGTGGCCGTCCTCTACTGCTTCCTCAATGGCGAGGTAAGCCCCTCTCAGACCTTGGGGATCAAGGAACAGAACTCTGGTAGCCCCAAGGTCCAAAACCCCTGACGGGATATGTGCAGAGCAAAGAAGAGTCAAACCTTGCTACTCCAAGTGTGGTCCTCAGACTAGAAAATCAGTGACGGCACCTAGGACCTTGTTTAGAATGCTGATTCCTGGGCCCACCCCAGGCCTGCTGACTCTGAATCTGCTCTTAAGAAAACCTCAGGGGATTCATGTGCACATCAGAGTTTTAGAAGTGCTGTGTTAGGTGGCTGTGTGCAGAGTGGGTGGGGATGGGTGAAGTGCAGCCTGAGTCACTGTGGAGCCCTGGTTCCAAAGCACAGAAGTCTATTGGGATGAGCTCAAGGTGAGCTGGAGGGCAGGGATCAGGAGATTGGGCCGCATACCTCTCCCTCCCTGGACTGAATTCTCTGATCCTCTCTGGCTCCCACCTCCCCCCACTCCAATCCCTTGATTTGACCTGGCCCCTAGGAGGTCCCATCTCTGCACTGCCCAAGGTAGCATCTGACCTTTCAAGTTAGATTCCGCAAGAGGCTCTGACTGTCTGGCTCACGCACCCTAGACAGAGTGCAGCCCAATCAGCAGTGCAGGAGGCTTCATAGGGGCGCGCCTGACCACGCTCCTTTCTCCCAGGTGCAGGCAGAGCTGCGGCGGAAGTGGCGGCGCTGGCATCTGCAGGGCGTCTTGGGTTGGAAACCCAAATACCAGCACCCGTCAGCAGGCAGCAGCGGGGCCACGTGCAGCACTCAGGTCTCCATGCTGACCCGCGTCAGCCCCGGCGCGCGCCGCTCCTCCAGCTTCCAGGCCGAAGTCTCCCTGGTCTGACCTCCAGGTGCCCAGGCGGGTGGGCGGCCCCTCCCGTCGGCACCGCCCCCCACCCCGCGCGGCAGCGGGGGCAAAGGCCTGCCAGGCGAGGTCAGCCCCAGCCCTGAGCTCGGAGGCTGCCCGGGCACCCCCAGCTCACTGTCCGGAAGCCCCTGGAGAACGCTGCCCTTGCGCCTGCCTGGGGAGACGATGGGGGAGAGCTGGGAGCTCCTACCTAGAAGATGAGGGGTGGAGCTCAGTCTTCAGACTCCGCCCCCAAAGGCCCCCTCCGCCCATTAAGGGCAAGAAATCTGCATACTCTCACCTGATTCCACGGCCTGGTAGATCTCGCTACCCATCCGAGGAGGGCCACCGCCTATCCCCTGACAATGCATGTGGGAACGTGGTGTGATCTGAGGGGACAAAGGTCTTGCCCCAAAAGGTCACCTGCCACCGCCACCTCGACAGTGCCTGAAGTTCCACCATTGCTGTCAGTTTCCTTTGGGTTAAGCATCACCATTCAGGCATCTCTCCAAAGACGCGGTCCCCTCCCTCAGTGCCTCCTCATAGCTGCCAGCTCTTCAAGGTGAATGAGTTTTTCTGCCTCCGGCAGATGCGGTTGTAAACGAGGGGTTTTGGTTTGGGGAGGGCAGCTATCTTCATAGTCCCCGCTAAAGTGGAGTCATCCCGGGATGGCTGGAACAATTCCAGGAGCTTGCCACCAGCCCTACCAATCCTTATGGGCTGTGGGAGCTGCCCCTGGCTGCCTACCTATGTGCCAACTATTAGGACCGGGCTCAGAGATGTACACTCTTGGGCCCCTTAATCCTCAGAGCAACCCAGCAAGGCGGGCACTACTGTCCCTATTTCACACTGAGCCTCACAGAGAGCAGGTACCTCATCTTGTCACACAGACAGCATTTGAACTCAGATCTTGCTGATGGGAAAGTGAAAGCACAGACTCTTAACTGCTGCCTTTTATATATTGTAGCAAGCTGGATCCTCTTGCTTATTTGTATCACCACTGATATTGTTATTACCACCATCCCGCAAACCCCATTCCCACCCCACCCTCCCTGGAGTGTGGCTGAGGAGTCCCCCAGCCCATGTATCATCTGGACAAGAGCCTGGTGGCTGTCATGTCCTGTGTCCGCCCTGCACCCCTGTGGCCACACGGCTTCCTACTCACGCCAGAAGATCCCCTTGGGACTGCAAACAGGCTTGTGCAACAATAAACACTGGGTTGGATTCGCTTGGTTTTCCTGGTGGTTGGTGTTCCCATGTGGGCTAAAGTGGAGACCAGCTTCCAACTTGCGGCCATGCCCCCCACCCCCCTTCGAAGGAGGGCTGGTCCAAGACATCACTGAAGCCAGATGCCACCACTCCTCTGGCTTCCATGTGAGGAACACACAGTTCTAAGGGCTTTCAACTCACATCTTGTTGCGTGGTACCCTCTCTCCTCTGAGTGTGGTGAAGTTATACCCCGTCCTCATAGTGTCCTTCCACCCCCTGAATCCAACCAAGAAGAGATAGTTCTATTCTTGGATCTATACAGAACAGCTGACAGAGCTGCCCTCGGTCCCAAAAGTGGTTACATGGGGGTACCTGCACCCAAGGAGCACATGGGGTGTGAGATGACCATGTTGCCAAGAAGTGGCAGATAGAGGACAGAGCAGATGTCACCAAAACAGAGACAATACAGCGAATAGAAAGGTTTAGACACAGAGGCTGCAGGGCGAAGAAGATGACGCTGGTCAGCAAGGAATGGATTCAAAGCCACTGCTCCAGCTGACCTCCCTGGCTTCCACTTCCTGCAAACGTCCTGCCCGGACCTGGCCCATCCACCACCGTGCCTGAAATCCCACCATTAGTGAGTCATGTCTGGGGAGAAGCAGAGTTATCAGCCAGGAGGGTAAAAAGTGAATAAAACAGAGAGAGACCCAAGACAGGGACAAAAAAGGGAGGACAGAAGTGGGGCCCCACCTCGGAGGTAGCAGGAGGTGAAAAGCTCCCCACCCCCCACCCCCTGGTAGTGGAGCATTCAGGAATGGGGAGAAGGTGAGACACTGTCCCTGGCCAGCAGAGGTCATGAGCAGACATCCCAGGCTGCCTATGGAGTGGGAGTGGAATAGGGGTGACCACGAGCAGAATTTCTCCTGCAGCCCCTCTTTCCTCCGGCTCCCCGGTCCCTCTCCTGCCTTTCCCGGCACAGACCAACAAGCTCATCTCTATTGCCACCTGGTGGTGCCTCAAGGACATCACCAAAGTTGGCCTCAAGGACCCAAATACCTGAGTGCAGGCCCCTCCCCAGGAAGCCAGTTGACACAGAGGCCAGGCCTCTCTCCTCAGCTCCATTTCAGAACGAGATACAAGAGAGAGGAAGTGGTGAGGACACAGGATTGATGACCCCAGGGACAGTGTGGGATTAAGGAGACCCAGGACCTGGCCCTCAGATCAAGGCCCCTGACCTTGTGGCAGTGATTCCCATCCCAGGCCCAGCTGTGACCCTAGGTGGAACCAGACCTCTGGTTCCCCACAGGCTAGGCCCTGACCCTTGACCAAGGCTGACCCCAGACCCTGAGGGCAAAGCCCAGTTAGCTCAGGTGGGCTCCCTCTGGGAAGACAAAGACAAGTAGCCCCTCACCATCCCGGCACAGACGGCCACCATGTGGATGACTCCTGCCACTCCAGGGGACAGGCTGCCCAAGGAGGGTGACCAGTCTGCCAGTAGAATGGATAGGGACCATCTTCCCAGGTGAGGGGTAGTCCCTGTGGACTAGGCAGTAGTCTCCAGATCCCAAGGGAGCATGAGAGATGCCAGGGACACCTGAATCGAGGTGAGCAGGTGCGGGGAGCCCTTTGCAGTAGGAATTCAGGGGGGGCACTTGTTAAATGAGGCCAAGGGGATGAGGGTGGGTTTGGGGCAGGCCACTCGGGCTGCTGAGAAGGGCCCCAGGGACAGGCCGAGGAAAAGCTGCCAGTCCTTCATCCAGGTGAGGGAGGACCTGGTTTGGGACATGCTGAAGCTAATGTCTGTGGGGCATCTGGGGAGAAGTCCCAAGGCTGTTGGAAACTGACCTAAGGCAACAGGGCCCAGGCAGGACTTAGGGAGACCAGGGAAGCCCCCGGGGGGCTGGGGTGCAGGGAGTCTGTATCCCCAGGCACCTCCGTCTGGTGGGCAAGGCCAGGTGGGGTGAAGAGTTGGTCTCAGCGCCTCAGTTCCCATCACTTGCCCAGGGCCTGTTTTAATGAGCAAGGCCCACCCCCCACTCCCATGTGGGAACAGCAACTGCTCTTGTTTCTCCCGGGGGAGCGGCCGGAGCCACAGCTGACAGTCATTAAACACCCTGATCAGGCCAGGGATGGCCGAGATATTAATAGCCAGGACACAGCCTCCCAGAAAGAGGGACAGGAACCTCTGCAGGTCATGGGGATGAGGAGGATGTGTCCGGAGGCCATCCCGGCAACGCCCCAGCCCCCATGCAGGGCAGATTATGTCCAGAGAGGAGGGAAGGGACTTGCTTGGGATCACCAGCAAGTCACTGGTCCAGCCCGGCCTTGAACCCAGTTCTCACAGTCCCAGAACCCTGCCTCATTGTATGAATTGTCATAGGTGACATTCACTGGGATTGCCCTGTGTAGAAACATACAAGCAGACCTGGTTGGTGACCCTGAATCTTCATCGTCTTTATTTAAAAATCTTGACCTTTTTTGTTCGCTTTGTATTTTTACATTAGTTTTGATTTTTTTTTAATATTTCATTAGGGCTTCCCTGGTGGCGCAGTGGTTGAGTCCGCCTGCCGATGCAGGGGACACGGGTTCGTGCCCTGGTCCGGGAAGATCCCACATGCCGCGGAGCGGCTGGACCCGTGAGCCACGGCCGCTGAGCCTGCGCGTCCAGAGCCTGTGCTCCGCAACGGGAGAGGCTACAACAGTGAGAGGCCCGCGTACCGCAAAAAAAAAAAAAAAAAAAAAAAATTACATTAAAGGGAATTCCCTGGTGGTGCAGTGGTTAGGAGTCACTCTGTGCTTCCACTGCAGGGGGCACAGGTTCGATCCCTGGTCAGGGAATTAAGGTCCTGTAAAATATCGTTTATCCTGATCACCTACTGAGTTTTTTTGTGACCCTCCTTAAATTTTGCATCCAAGGACAGTGCCTCACTTGCCTCACCCTAGTCCCAGCCCAGCTCCCAGAGATCCCAGCATCTCTGAGCCCAGCATACTGGCATGGAAAAAACTTTGAAGAGCTCTGAACAAGCCTCTATGTGGCCCAGAGGGAAGGGGTCCTGCCAGGGTGATGCCCACGAGAAGTAGAGGGCTCCAGGGTTAATTCAGAGGTTCAATAATGTCAGCGTAGACCTAGATGTTTTCTACCTGTCCACTCTGCCATCCTCAATGTGTTGACTTTCATCCTCAGACTTATCCCCTCTTGATTGCAAGACAACGGTTTCTGCCCCAAGCATCATGTTCTCACAGAACTCCATCCACTGGCAGGGAGGAGAGTGCTTCCTGTGTGTCTCCTTTTGTCAGGAAGATAAGTTATCCCAGAACCCACCTTCTACATACTCTCTTCAGGCTCCTTGGCCAGGACTAGGTCACACACCCAAGCCCTGGCTGCAAGAGAGACCAGGTTTCCAGAAGGAAGTTGATCTGATAAGGAAGAAGGATTGATCTGATAAGGGAAGATGGTTGTTGAGTAGGCAACCAACAGAGTCTGACTCTCAATCTCCTTTTGGACGTCTCTTTGGGTAAGTGTGTGGCCTTTCAGATTCCCTCCATCTGAGCCTGGTGGTGTGGTAGATGGTGGAGGAGAGGAAGCCAAACCACTCATGGGTCAGTGCAGGAAAGAGAAAACACTCTAGGTCTTTCGTGCAGCAAGAGATTTAAAGTAGGAAGTTAACCACAATGTTCATTGCAGCTCTGTTTACAATAGCCAGGACATGGAAGCAACCTAAGTGTCCATCGACAGACGAATGGACAAAGAAGACGTGGCACATATATACAATGGAATATTACTCAGCTATAAAAAGAAACGAAATTGAGTAGTTTGTAGTGAGGTGGATGGACCTAGAGTCTGTCATACAGAGTGAAGTAAGTCAGAAAGGGAAAAACAAATACCGTATGCTAACGCATATATATGGAATCTAAAAAAAAAAAAAGTGGTTCTGAAGAACCTAGGGGCAGGACAGGAATAAAGACACAGACGAAGAGAATGGACTTGAGGACACGGGGAGGGGGAAGGTTAAGCTGGGACGAAGTGAGAGAGTGACATGGACATATATACACTACCAAATGTAAAATAGCACAGGGAGATCAGCTCAGAGCTTTGTGACCACCTAGAGGGGCGGGATAGGGAGGGTGGGAAGGAGACGCAAGAGGGAGGAGATATGGGGATATATGTAATCATATAGCTGATTCACTTTGTTACACAGCAGAAACTAACACAACACTGTAAAGCAATTACACTCCAATACAGATGTCAAAAAAAAAAAGCAGGAAATTAAATGTATAAAGATTTGGAGAAATGGAAAATAGGGCACACCTAGCTTCATGGTCACACCACCCCAGCTGCCACCTTGTAGGAAATTATTGTCAGGGTCCTACTTGCACATCCATTAAACTGGTGACAAGGAAGTAGAAGGAACAAAGTGTCCTGCTGCTGCAAAAATTCACGTCTGCCAGATCCCACCCGGCAGCCACCGCACTGCAGGTAGAAAGGCCTCCATCTCCCTTCTGCCTTCCAACTCTCTCCCACAGCGCTTGCCTCCAAGTTGCATCTAGATCTCCAGCAGCGTGGCGGCCTGGGAAATGTAGTCTTTAGTCTTCTAGCCCCTGCAACACAGGGAAATATGGAAGGGGCCAGAGAGGGAAGCCGAGTGCCAACAGGCAATTTCTAGCACAGAGGCTCAGGTGGCCTTGTAGCCTGAGTCCCGAGAAAGCAGAACCTGTGACCAGGAAACAGGAACAAGGAACAGAGAAGTGTGATGCAGGGAAACAGAGAAAGCCAAAGTCAAGGTGGTTTATTGAACTGGTCACTGCTTTGCCAACAGGAACTCGTGTCCCACTGGGACCCTCGGAGGAGTGGGCAGAACACACCTCAAGGTCTGCCCACGGCAATGCCCTCACACTGCCAGGCTGGGCAGGCCTGAGTGTAAGCGGGTCCCTGCAGGCATCCTACGCTGTGACTCCAGAGGGACTGGGGCAGAAAGCGAGAGCTGTGTGGGACAGCTGAGATGGGGGATGGTCCCGTTATTCCTGCAGGAGCTGGCAAAGGTAGGTGAAGAGGATACAAGGCAGGGTCCAATACAGGTGGCCTCCTGGCAGGGGAGAACGGAGCGTGGCACAAAGCTAGGGCTAGGGTCTCGATGGACACTCACGGGGGCCGGGCGCTCATAGCTCGTGAGCTCACAGTCTGTTCTCTTGGCTGGGGTCCACCTCAGCTCACTCTGGCTCCTCAGACCCCTCCAGGCTCAGCCGTGCCTCCAGCCCTGGGGATGAGTTGCTCTCACCTCAGCACTGGCCCTGGCAGTGCTGAGACAGGCCCACCAGTCCCAGCTCAGGCACCTTCCCCGTGCCCTGTGGAGCACACAGGACCTTCTGCACTCTTCCAGGCCTCTGGGAGTGGAGGGAGGCTTGAGAGAAGACACCCGCTCTGACCTTCTTGCCATCAGATCTGCAGCTCCACCATTTTTACCCAGCAGGGCCACCTGAGGGCCACAGGCTGCCTGGGGGGCTGTCTTCCAATGCAGAGGGGGACACACGCCCCCTCTATCTTCAGCTTTCAGTTTCTTTCCCTTCAAGATTTCATCCCAGAGGATGATACCAGGACACGCGTCTGAGAGATGCACCCCCTCCTGTTTCCACCACTCACCAGCTGAGGCTGGGCTTTCCTCCCTCCCCCTCCATCCTCCTTCTCCTTGAGATGGCTTCACCCACCCCACCCAGCCCTGGTCATCCTGGTGGAGGGGCTTCAGAGGAATACGGTTTCAGGGCTTAGCGGATGAGAATGCTATCGGTTTAATATTTTTCAAAGTATTAACGTCATCATATTCACTCAGCAAACAGTTACTGAGCACGTCCTGTGTGCACAGTTCCAAGCAGCGACCAAGGAAGAGGCCCTGTGCTCACTGAGCTAAGCCTCCAGTGGAGGAGTCGATAATAAATGAGGAAAATTACAGAAGAAACAAGGCAAGAAGCGGGGCTTGGCTAAGGGGTGCTCTGTTGGTTGGAGTAGTTGGAAGAGGTCTCCCCAAAGGGAGATAGTGGAGCAGCAACAGGTCATTCCCCTTTCCTGGTAATCAGAGGGTTTTTAAACCATATATATATATATATATATATATATATATATATATATATATATATATATATATGTCAGAACTGGGGCCCAGAGACCTTGAGGTCTAGGTCAAAAGGTCCACTCCCCTGCCTCTGCAGCAGCAGCCCGGACAGTATGTGAGAGCCATGTACTGGGACTTGGGGCCTCAGTGCCATCCAAGCCTCCCCTGTGTAGGGGCTCCAGTGCCCACTGCTCACACACTCACCAGGAGGGGATACCTGCCTGGACATGGGCAGGGTTGTTCCTTGAAGCTACATTGTGGCAGTGACCCGGGTCCAGAGACTCCATCTGGGCAGGGGGGCCAAGTGGCACCCTCCCACCCCCGGTTCAGTGTCCTCCGTGCCAAGTGACAGAGAACAGGCAGCTCTTGAAAAGACTAATATTTGCTCTTCAAACGGGAGCTGGCACAGGCTGTTTCCTGCAACTGGCGTCTGGCTCACCCCGTGGGATGGACACAACAGGAGGCACTCCGGGAGACAGGCAGATGTCCCCGCGGACACCAGCATCCCAGACAAGACGATGTCTTTGAGATGGGGACAGCACGTTCCAAGGTCCCATCTGATTCATCTCACATCTGCTTGCACACCTTCATGGCGGAGTGCTCACGACCTCTCCAAGCGCTGTTGGACAGCTCTGTGAGAAAGTGCATCCTCACTCTGGCCCTGTGTTCCTTGTTTATGGCCCTTGCTCTCATCCCTGCGGCCTCAGAAAATGTGTCTGGAACCACCCCTCAGGGCAGTCACGGTCCTGGTCACCTTCACGCCTCCCAGCCCCCGGTCCCTCCTGCTTCACTTCCGCGGGCTCACACTGCTGGCTCCGTGGCCAGAACAGGCTATTTCTGGGGTGGGAGGAAAATCTTGCCTCGGGTGCACCTCTGTCCCCCAGCAGTTGTGTGCTTTTTGTCCACATGAGAGCCTTTCAGCTGAGTGCCTCATGTGGGAGAAAGTTTCCATCAGGAAACTACTGGTCAGACGGCCTGAATCTGAGAAGGAGAGAGTCCCGGTGGCCAGAGTCAGCTCCCACCCGCCTGCATTCCCTCTCCGGAGCACCCTCCTCCCTGCTTTCTCCCCTCCGCCCCTGCCCCCATGGGTCCCAGAAACCCTCTCTGCCCATTACAGCCCCTGCACTCGGCTCGAGCTCCCCCCACCCTGGTCGCCCACTGAAGAAGCTCTGGAGGCCGAAACACTCTGGCAGCTCGTGGGGCTTTGGGGGCCCCCAGGGGCAGGCCCCGTCGGCCTCGTCAAGTCCAGTCAGGGCTGGGCACCCGGGGAAAGCTCTCCAGGGGCAATGCGGGCCCCCTGGTTCTCCCAGGGCTCTCAGACCTGACTGCTGACTTTAGCCAGCCCTTCTTTTTTAAAAAAAAATTCCTTATTATCTCTATATGTAACTCGCAAACTCCTGGCCCCTCGTAGGCAACCATGCAAATGAATTTGACATGTATCCTTTGGAGTACGTTCTTAGGAAATATTAGATCATTTTGTGCACATGTTTCTAATCGTATAAATATTATTTTTCACTCAGTTCTATTATTTTTTTTTTTTAGTTCTATGTTTTGAAGATGCATCCACGTGACTACAACTAATCTGGTACTTCTGCCTCCTGCCTGCTGCTCCATGGTGAGCCTACACGCTTCATCTGTCCACGGTAGACACACAGATTGCTTTCTGCCAACACACATGATGCTTCAGTAAACACTTCTCTTCATACGTGACCCCTTAAGGATCTGTGTAAGAAGTTCCCAGGGACATAGAACCAGAAGTGAAGTCTCCACATCATAAGGTGTGTGTACACTAAATTTCAGTAGGCAGCTATATTAGTTTGCTAGGGCCACCAGAACAAAGTACCACAGGCTGGGTGGATGAAAGAACAGAAATTTATTTTCTCACATTTCTGAAGGCTAGCAGTTGGAGATCAAGGTGTCAGTGGGGCTGGTTTCTTCTTGGCTTGCAGACGGCCACCTCCTCCCTGTACTTTCCTATGGTCTCCCCTCTGTATGGGTCTGTGTCCTAATCTCTTCTTATAAGACAGCAGTCATACTGGATTTGGGCCCACCCACATGACCTCTGATTTTTTTTAACCTTAATTACCTCTTTAAAGACCCTATCTCCACATACAGTCACGTTTTGAGGTACCGGGGGTTAGGACTTGGACATATGAATTTGGGGAGAACACAGTTCAGCTCATAACAGTAGCACTGCTCTTCAGATTTGCTGCACACGAAGTCCTAGATCCCCACACTGCTCCAATACTTGGTCCCATCCAGGTTTCTAAATTTGCCAAACTCACAGGCGTAAGGTGATGTCTTATGGTTATTTTAATATGTATTTCTCTGTATTTCTAATGATTTTAAACATCTTCACATGCTTATGAGCTTTCTGGGTTTTCTCTTCTGCAAATTGCTCATTTTTCTATTGAAGCTGCTCATCTTTCTTGCTGATTTAAGGAATTGCTTGTATATTAATCCCTTACTGGTTTCAGACATTGTAAATATCTTCTCTCATTCTTTTCACTTTGCCCATGAAATCCTTATTTGTATGTCATCAGATTCATCAACCATTTTGCCTTAAGGGTCGTGCCTATGACGTTTTGTTTAAGGAGTACTTTTTCACCCCAGGTCACAGATACTCTCCGTCGTGCTCTTCAGTGAACTTAATAGTTTTTGCCCTGCACATTCGATCCGGGGATGTCTTAGAGCTGACTCAGCAGAGCCAGGCGCACTCAGGTGGGCCCCTTCTCTCTGAGCCCCTTCACTCCTCCGCTGGCACTGCCCAAGGATGCCGGGCAGCTGTCAGGCATCACTTCTGCTACCTGACCCCACAGGGGGTTAGAGTCCAAGAAAAAGGAAGGCAATTCATCAGCCTTCCCGGCACCCAGCCTTCCTGGCACAGAAAGGGCATCCTTCATGGGCCAAGATCCCTTTGTATTCTTTGTGGGTGCTGCCAAGTGCGCTGATGGCACCTTGGTCTCAGCTCAGAGGACAGAGCTCTGGGCTACACTGTCATTGGCTACCTAGGACAGACCTCAACTTCCTCACCTGAGCAACAAGGGGGGTGAACCCAGTGGTATCTAAAGGGTCTGCCAACGCCCGAATCCCAGAACTCAGTGCCGTCAGGAGAGGCTGGTGCATTTGTTTCCCTTCTGGGAATTTCATCAGCTGCTAAAGGAACGATCCTGCAAAACAGCGCAGTCCCCTGAGCTGGGAACCTGATGATGTGCCCCCTGGTGGCCATTTCCTGACAGAGCTCGTCCTGGGAAATGAAAACGACATCACCCTCAGAGTACATACAGACTGGAGCTCAGAGCCCAGAGCAGGGAAAGGGCTGGGCAGAAGCAGAGCCTGCATGGAAGGCAGCCCCCTCCAGCCCCCAGGGCAGTGCGGCAATTGCTATTTTGGTTTTTCCAAGGTCTTTCCTGGACCCATGATTGCATTCCAGAGTCTGGGGATTAGTGCTGAAGACTATTTGAGCCCTTGCACCTGTCTAGACCTCACTGGACAAGAGGACCTGAATTTCACTTCTCCTCAACACACCCCCCTCCATTATGCCAGGCCCACATCACCTCATCTAGGAAAATGGACCCATAACTCAGGATTTTTCACACAAATACAGACACACAAGTTGATAAGCACCTTAGATTTACTCTCCTCCCACCTCTGAGGCCACCTCGTTTAATTTATATATACATAGTATATAAACGGCTATACGACATTTGTTACCAACATTAACACAAGTTTAGGCTTTACTACCGTGTGAAAGTTTGTTAAAACGCACTCATCGTTTACTCAAAATAGATCTTTGTTATTACATGAAAACAGTAAGAAGCTTGTATAACACAGGCGGCAAGCATTCAAAATGAATACATGAAGGAAATGGTTTTCTCTGGCTATATCAGCCTCAATCTTTAATGCTCTTAGTAAAAAAGTCCACTAAACAAAATGGAATCCTGGGGGCACATTACATGAATCATTCATTAAATAACACTTCTGGAACAACCCAGGATCATGTAAGTATAAGGGTTAAAGAAGGTCATATGTACCAAGCACAGGGCAGAGGAATAGACTGGATCTGATAATTTTACCCTAAATGAAAGGCGCTTGTGGGCAACAGCTCTGCCATCGGTACACATGGGCAGATGTTTCCATATCCGGCCATTCCCAGATTTTACTGACAAGTCTTTTTCCACAGGTTCTCTGCCAATGACGTTTCCCCAGCAACAGAAGTTTGACATCACTGCTCCCAGAAGGGAGAATCAGCTCTCCTCGTTTGGGTCAGACAGGCCATGAGGTTTGGTGCAACCAACAGAACCAACCTCCCTGGATCCTGGAGGACCCAATGCCACTGGAACCAAAGGCTCCGTGCCTGGAAGGCAGGAGGCAGGTCCAGGGGGAGGAAGAGAGGCTGCTACCTGTCTGGAATGAAAGCATGAGGTCTTTTTTTGTAAAGGCCAGAAGACACAGCTGTGCTGAGCTGCGCTGCCTGAAGCCTGCAGAACCTCCGCATGCTGGGTGAACCAACTCAAAGCCTTTCTCCTCCTGCACATGAACAATGGATTCACCCAGCATCCCCTCCACTACTGCTTCTACCCTCCTGACAGCTCGCCAGGGGAGCCGGCCGACGTTACCACCGTTTTCCAGAGAATGCCCGGCCAGCGGGCTGTGACTCGACCACTGCAGGGCCAGACCAAGTGGGAGCACCACGCCGACCTCCAGGCCTCGGGCCAGCTGACGGGGCGCTCCTTCCCACCTCAGCTCTCCGGGGCACATCTACTCTCTCTTCTTCCACCATTATTAACGCTCACAGTGCACAGATAGGGTTTCCCTGTGCCTGGGCAGGATTCTGTGTAGAATCACTTGGAATGTGAGCGACGTCGGGGCAGGGGTCTGTGCGCCCATCTGGTCACCGTAAACCCTCCCTCCCCGCCGGTCCTCACCTGCACTGCACTGTTTTCTGAGGGCCACCTGTCCTTCATGTTATGAGCAGCCAACTCCTTCAAGGAACAACAGACGGCAGCCCTGGATGAAGGTGTGGCGTGCAGCCCCCATGTGCCAAGGGCAGCTGCTGTCTTCCAGCAGCCAGCCAGCCCCCAGCTCCGCTTCTCGTCTAGCCCTGCTTCCTGAGCCCCAAACAGCCAGCCTTGCTGTGTGCCTGCGGGTGCACAGGGAAGAGGGCTGGGCTTTGGGGCCATCTGTGCCCTCTCTGAAGCTCCTGAACCCACCCTATCCGTTACGATGAAAGGTGGCTTCCCCGCCCCTCCAGAGATTCCAGTTTCAGCCTCGGTCCCCAGGACTGGAATGTGGGGGGCAGAAGTGAAAAGAGGCAGGGGAGACCTGAACAGGGGCACCTAGGAGAAGAACAGGGAGCTCAAGGGGGGGTTGGTAGCAATGATGCTAAACGTTCTAATTTCAGCTCTCCTTCCAATACCCTTTTTTCCTACCCCTTGAAGAGCTTTAAAACATTGGACCTTGATTCACAGATAAAAGGGGTGTCAGCTGGAGAAGCAAAACCAGGAGCCTATGGTCACCTTCCTCCCGCTGAGGGCAGTGAGGCTTCTAGTACCGAGAGGAAATCCCACCCAAATATACCCCTGACTGTCCCCCCGCAGGACAGGAAACCCAGGCATGGTCCTCGTCACAGTCAGGCTAGCCTGGGGAAAGAAAAGCAGTGTCTACGTGGTTCCCACACTAGCACACTTGCGGAATGGGAACCCTTGGACTTGGCCCCTGCCAGAGAGCATTGAGCCACATCCCCGCCCAGATACAGCATATGGGACACCTCACACACTGATGCTCGAGATCTTGCCACGTCTGACACCCGAAGGCACTTTTAAGGTTTTTCCAACATTATTTCATCTATCCCAGGATCCAGCCCTGTGAGATCGGTTAACGTCTGAGAAAATCAAGGTGCTAGAACAGCTAAAACAAAGGTGTGTGGCGGAGCGAGGGTAACGTGGGGGTCAACTTTCTAGCATCAAGGATGACACAGGGCTACAAAACTCCAGGCCTGAACCAAGTCAACCCCTGAGCCTGGGATCTCCCCTGGCTAAAACCTCCAGAACGCCTTTCCTATCATTAGCTTCAACCACCAGTGAACTGAGACTGCTCTTAGCTGGATTTCAGTTAAAGAATGTTTATGTGGTCATTACTTTGCAGCGTTTGTCGACTGCATCTTTTCCCTTTTGTTTGCAAAAGTAAATCTCAAACCCCATATAGATGTTAACGGATTCAGACCACATTCAACCAGGTGTGAATAACCTCTCCACTAGGGCAGGAGGCATTCACCAGGAGGGTCTCCTCTGCAAGGAATGTTCTTCACTACTTGCTGAATGTGGATCACAGGCTCAGACCCCAGACCATCTGGGGTACAGGGCTACATGGCAACACCAATAGCACACGGGCTCAAAAAGAAAACAATACATTGGGTAAGTTGTTCTAATCGACGTTTAAAGCTTTGTGTGTGTGCTTCTAATATAAAAAGATTTGTCTCCCCTCCTTAGCTTCCCATCCTATTTCACCATCTGTTCAAAATTATGTCCCGGAAAGCCTGAAAATTCACCTGCTGGCTATCCAGAAAATTATGCAGATGCAAAATCAGTGGAGAGACAACTCTGAAGTTTACATCTGAGGATGTTGCCAGCATAACTTTCATATCCAGATACTTTGTTTGATTAAGAATAGGAAATTCTATTATAAGAAAATAAAATTACCATGGCAACATTTTCCCGACACAGTTCGTAGTCACATGGACTTTTAAGTGACACTAAGGTAGCTCAATAACAATTCACTACCAGTAATGACCAAGTACGACTGAATTCCCTAAAATGACATCCTTGCTTTCCCCATCTGCTCAATAACTCTTGCAACAGTTTTTGACTATTAAAAACTACCAAAATAGGATTTTTTAATTTATCAAGATCACATAATTCAACCCAAAGTATTCTATGCAATTGTGGTGGAGCTATTCAGATTCCGGACGTCTATGAAGAACAATCTAAAGGGCAAACTTCCAAAACGGCCTCCTGAATGGTACTGGGCAACCCAGTCTGAAATTTCTAGAGACCTCAGGGATCATATTCAGATCTAAATTTTGGAAAACTATAATCAGTCAATATTTTGACAATGAGAGAAAGAAAAGTAACTTTTCAGAGCACTGGGTTAATTATAAAGCTTTATATGCTATAAAGCTCTAAAAAAGTTAACACACACTTAACTCTTGTTCATAAAAAAATGAGGCCCTTAATCTAATTAAGATGATTGGGAAAGGTGCGGAGGAGTAATTGATTTGGGAGATCTTCTGAGAACAAGTACACAGGGTCAAGTATCAAATGACACGATTCAAGTGACAGGTATTCGGCTGCCACCTAAAAGGCTGATGACAGCAGCCTCTCCCACCTGGGACTGCAAAGTGCCACCGTATGAATATGTGACTCGCCTACTCTAGTTTGTGGCCAACTGCAAGGAATCCTGATATTCTCATTTCTGCTCATGCTTATAAGTTAATGATCCGGTAGCACTGGTTACTCAATTTTAAAAATATTCAGATATACCCTGCAAATAAATACAAAACATTTCTGTATCCCTACATTCCCACTACCATAAAAGGTTATATATAAATTTAATGAATTCAGCTTTCTTAACCACTTTCTCAGCTTAAGTTTGTCCTTACCCTAAGGGAAGCCATGTTCAACTTATATCTAAAATATATTTAAATATTCTAAAGGTATCATATCAGACCTAAGTTATCAAAAAATGTAAACAAAATTTATCCATCTTATAGTTATAAACCACTTTTTAAAGTTTTTAATTCACCCTCTACTGGCCCTCAAAAAAAAAACCTAACCAAGTCACATTTAGACTGAAAAGCTGATACAGATTTTTAACTGGTTCCTCAGAGACAACTGCCAATTACTTTAAACTACTGTTATTGAATCTAGTGGTTTATTGCATCACTCAATTTAAAAGACCAAAATGATTCCATTTTGGTCTTCCAATAATGCTATTTCTGAATAAGCCCCCAGATTCTGCCGTCCGAAGTAATCGTGCTGAACTGGAGATTCTGCAGTAACCCTTGGCACAAACCTGGGACTGGATGTCAAGCAATCTTATGCTTTCAACTGCACCTATGAAAAATCTCAGCTCCCGGGATCAATCCGCTTTGGTTGAAAGGAACTTCAAGGGTGGAAACTTAAGGTGAAGTCGAGAAGCAAACAGGGGAACACCGATGACCCTCACAAGAAAATCAAAGGATCCGTTCATCCCGTGATGTCATCCTCACACTCCACAGTCAGACTGCTTCTCCTGAAGCTGCCTCGTCAGTATCTGATATGAAGACAGGAAAGCCACTCCTATGTGGAATAGGATTTGCCAGAGGTTCCTCAGCCCATGCAGGTACATGTTGCCCAGGCAAATAAAGAGCAGCATCAGCACCACCTTCATGGTCCTGGCTGGACTGTAGAACAGGTACAAGTAACACTGAAATGACACCAGAAGAGGAAGTCCCATCAGAGATAATGAAATGGCCAAGGTCAGACACAAGATTCGCTTATCGTACCTGCCACGCAGTGTCACTTCATACACATTAGCTTATTAAACTGAATTCGTTACAATGGAGCTTGGACTCACTGGATCAGCTGCTGTTAATCACTGGATGAAAGTGGGGATTTGGAAGAGGTAAGAAAAGTGAAAAAGACATCACAGGAGGAACTAGAACATAGCACTCTTGAAAGAATTCAAGAAACACAGACAGAAATGCCCGGGCTGTGCTGCAGAGAAAGAAGAGATGCAGGTCAGGGGTAGACAGCCAGGCCAGAACACCCTAACAAGATCGACAGGCCTCCAGATGAATTTTCCTTCAGGGGGGTCATAACAGGTGAGAAAGCTGCTGAGAGAAGCTGTGCTTTTACTATTTTAGCGTTTCCTGAGTTACAACTGCATAGGGGACCACTGTTCCCTAGACAGCCTCCTTGTTATGTCTTCAAAAGCATCTCTGAGGACTTCCCTGGCGGTCCAGTGGTTAAGACTCCATGCTTCCACTGCAGGGTGCACGGGTTTGATCCCTGGTCGGGGAACTAAGATCCCACAGGCCAAGTGGCACAGCCTAAAAAAAAAAAAAGAGAGAAAAAAAAAAAAAAAGCATATCCGACTCAGGGAAAGGTCTTATAGCAGGGAGAGTGACTGATACTTCCTGTAGGGCTATCACACAGAAAGAGGCCATTCTTGTTCTGCAAAAGGTGGAAATCATGTTTTGGTTCAATGTTGGGTTTTTTGTTTTTTGTTTTTTTAAAAAGACACATTCTCAAAACACAGAACAATCTGACAAAAGCTCAGGCGGGGAGGGAGAGAGCTCCCCATCGAAAGAGCTATCCAAGTAAGACTGCAGTTGAGGGGATGAAGGTGGAACTGTAAGATACCTGCAGCCCTGAAATGCAGGCTCCAGGAAACTTCTCCTGGCAACACCCAAGGTCTTAGAGACTTGTTTTCTAAAAAAATGAGTGCATTTTCAATCTTGGGATGAAAATTTCTTTTTGCACAATCAGGTAATTCTTAAAAACAGGCCATCTAGGATGTATTCAGGAGAGAGAGGAAGTGCCCTGAGAACAGAACTTTTCATTAAAAAAAAAAAAGAAGAAGAAGAAGAAGAAGCTTAATCATGCAGAAAAGGTACTAAAATCCTAGTCCGTGTGGAGGATGACGAAAGAGAGTCAGGTTTTTACTAGAATTAACTCTGCCTATAGGGGATTCAAAAGCTCCTTTTCACCCGACTCCTTAAGTACACAGCTTATTTGAAAATGACTAATAATCAAAGGGCTCTAGTTAGTGTTATAATTTTTGTTTCATTTCCTAAGGACAGATTTGACTCAGATGGTATTACTATTAAAAACAACAAATTTTTTAACCTAGTCCTGTGTTTGAAGAGAAACACATATACGGGGGCTTCCCTGGTGGCGCAGTGGTTGAGAATCTGCCTGCCGATGCAGGGGACACGGGTTCGAGCCCTGGTCTGGGAAGATTCCACATGCCGCGGAGCAACTAGGCCTGTGAGCCACAACTACTGAGCCTGCGCTTCTGGAGTCTGTGCTCCGCAACAAGAGAGGCCACGATATTGAGAGGCCCCCGCTTGCCGCAACTGGAGAAAGCCCTCACACAGAAACGAAGACCCAACACAGCCATAAATAAATAAATAAATAAATAAAAATGAATATCTGCTTACAAAAAAAAAAAAAAGAAAGAAACACATATACATAGGTGTCACTTCTGCAGAAGGACATTTCTGTACTTGGACGCCCCGACAATAAGCACGAGGCAGGACCCTGCCTCATACTGGTCAGGCCCAACCCAATCCCCACTGCAGTCTCACCCCTCGCTTCTTGGGAGCCCAGTTCAAATTCCTGGTTTCTGTCCTGCACTGTCAAAGGCCCTGAGGCCTAGGGCAAGTGGCTTTCCCTTTCTGAGCCCAAAGGTCTTTTCTCTGTAAAATGAGAGGATTGGGCAGGATGGGTGGAGGGTCCTTCCACTAAGGGCTGGTACTGTATCCATCATTTGAACCAAGGCCTTGGTGGAACAAAAGCAGGATCTAGAAACTTGCTGATGGTTCCAACAGAACAAAATAAGGCCATGGGTTTAACCCACTCACTAAAACATCAACGTTTCACCCACCTGGAAAATGCAGGCTACAAAAGGAATAAGAAAAGCCAGAATATTTCCAATTTCTTCATGTGCAACCTAAGATAGATATGAGGAACACAAGGAAAGGAATATTTAGAGGACACGAAACATTATGACGTGAAGTGCTTCACTCCGCATTGGGTCTGGTATGGTTGACAGTACAAAATCCCCGGCTGGGTGAGAAATAAGCCCCCGTTCACGCATCGCACCGGGGGTGACATGAAATCCTTCCGAATGGCCTGGACCCACCAAGCGCCCTCCAGTCCCCATGCATGTGTGCTGAGCCCTCAACCTGGAATGCCCCCACCCCCAGCCCTGCCACCTCTCAAAATCCAACTCATCTGTAAGTGCTAAGCTTTCCCCAACTCCTCCCACCCCCCGGTACTGCCACCTCCTTAGCGATGCTGTCACACTCTGCTATGTGCCCCAACTCAGGGACTATGTCTTGACCAACGAACACCTGTTCTAGTGCATACAGACACTCGGTAAGCATCTGCTTATGAGTCGTCATAAACAATAGGAGTGGGAACCACACCACACATTGGCCAAAGACGGGGTGAGGAAACAGCCAGCCACCACTCACGGCCCAGGCCTGCTGCTGTTCCCCAAACGCTTTGGTCCCCATAAGCCACCTGAGATTCAGTCTAAGCTGCGCTTCAGACTTTAGCCACCACGTGCCTCGGTGCGAGCGTTACGGCTCTGTTTTTAATAGCAACATCTATCTGTTCATGTTCATAGTGGTTCCATACTTTTTCTTAAAGTGTTGGAAATACTTCAAAATTAAAAAATAATATTTAAAAAGCACTGAAGTAGAAACGTGCTTTGAGATGAGCAGGCTGGCGAATCAACTTCGCGGTGACACAGTTCTTTTGACAAAGACACCAGGAAGCTGGTATCTGAATGATATCAATCAGACTATGAGGCCACTCTCCCCAGGGGAAAAGAGGGCCTGAACGTTAAAGTCTGAGCATCAAACTTCTGCCCTGGATGAACAAGCCAGCCCCCGCAGTGACTCCTGGAGTCCCCAGGGCCATGGGGTGGCCTGATGTCCTTGAAGCAAGTTTTCCATTTCTCACCAGTATCCCAGCAGGGCCCTCTGGCGTCTTAGGAAAACAGATACAAAAGAGCAAGTTTCATATTTGTTCAACTTACGACAAAGAATGAAACGAGAAGTAAAAATTTTACTTCAAATTTTAAAATGTAGTACATAATAGCCTTATAAATAATATGTATCCCCATCCGTTTCTTCCATCATGTGTCTTTTGATTTAAAATGTATATAAAAGGTTACCTGTAAAGAATGTTCTGCGAGGTGAATTCCACGAATGAGGTTCAGAGCAGCGCACATGATGTTGAGAATAAGAGAGAGGATGCCCAGGGCTGTCACAGGTTCCATTCGGAAATTAGGAGCTTCACAATGAAAAACGAGAAGTGTCTAGTGAAAATAATTTCCATATGAAGGAAAAATAAAGACATTAACTAGACTTCTGCTAATGAAAAGGTTTATTATGTTAAACACACAACTGCAAACATATTAATTTAAAAAGCAGCTGTAGTTAGAGGGGGAAAAGGCAAGAAATGAAGGACAGAATGGATCTGGGAATCCAAGGTGAATTTCTTCCAGAAAGAGGCCACTTCTCTGAGCAAGCACAGATTTTTCAAGTGCTTCATTTCCTTTCTATTTAAAACAGCGGTTCCCAACCAGAGACGATATGGCCCCTCAATCAATGTCTAGAGACATTTTGGGTTGTCCCCACTGGGGACAGGTTGCTACTGGCATCTGTCGTGGGTGGAGGCCATGAATGTTTCTAGACATCCTACAATGCACAAGACAGCCCTCACAACAAAGAACTTCCAGTACAAAATGTCAATAGGGCTAAGGTTGAGAAATCCTGATTTAAAGCAGTTTATGGCTTTAGCTGTAAATTGGTTGTCAAATCCTGAAGCATTTCTGTTACACAGCTCAACCCTCAGCTTGTAAAATGTTCCATTCTTTTTCTGACAAGCACAACATTCAGTGTCATGTGTGCTTCTGGAGCAATTCACAGCAAATGCAATTTTTTTAATTCCAAAATTATTGGGAAGAGGAGGGAAACATTGATTATTTCAGCTACAAGCTGTTTCTGGAACTCTAATTAGGACAAATGATCATTCTCTCTTTAAAGATAACTGCTGAAACGGATTCTGGTTCACTCAATTAAATAGTGTCCCACCCATTCCCTTGCTATGCTCCTTTTAGATCATCCTTTCTTGTCCTTACATTTCCCACATACGCATACACACACACAGATATCTAGCCACAACCCAACTGACGCCTACTATTAGTGTGTTAGAGTTTCCACTGAGCAATTCAAAGTTTCTGTTAGAACAGAGCATGCTACCTGTAAAGGTTCTAGCCTTGGAACAATAGGGGGAGTCAAACCAGAGTAAAACATCCTAGAAAGACAGGCAAGTTGACACTTTCTGGATTTTCTCCTCTTGTCTAAGTGTTTATAAGACAAAACATACATCACAAAGTTACCCTGTCTACAGACACGGCAAAGGAGAAGCTTGGGGTCTGATTACCCAGTCTTCCTTCCACAAAAGTTAAGTTCAATCCCAATATAAATTACAACAACTTATCGAATGGCATAAGAGCCAATCCAGGAATTTACTGGTTGAAACAGATCAAATCGAAACACAAAGTTAAGCCAAAACTGTGAACATTTTTAATACACCACTTTCAAAATTCAAGCAATGAATTTAGTATAAAACTGTTAAAACAAAGTAATTAGACTGTTATAATGCAGATGGTTCTGTCTTCCAGGGAAGGATGCAGCTTTTACACCGTTACAGAATTCTTAGAATGTAAATATCCACTTTAATTAAAGATTGGTTTAATTGTGTGTAACTGTAAACAAGGAATGCAAAAAAGCATGCTTTGCTATGTGCTAGGCATTGAGCGGCTACTGGTGTTAATGCCAGACTAAGTCTCGGACGCCAGGGCACTGTGAGCACGTTCATTAACACCTCATTCCTCAGATAAGGACTCGGAAATCCAAAGGGTTAGAGGGATGTTCCCGGGTCCCCCAGAGAAGCAGAGAGTGAGAGGTCTAGAAGCCCTGGCTCTGGCCCCTGCCCACTCTCAACCCCACAGCCCTCCACTCCCTCCATCAAGGAGCGGGGGTTTCTCAGTGGAGATTCCCAATGTTTCACTAAATGATGAGATAAGGACTCACTGTCAAAGGAAAAAAGGAGAGAGAGAGAGAGAGAGAGAGAGAGAGAGAATGTACAAATCTGTACAGTTCAATACGTGACTTCCAGCAAAAGAGAGTGAAAATCTCCTTTACACCATTTAAATGTGCAGATTTCACCCTGGTTAAGAAAACAACCTGCCAAGTCACTCTTCTCCTGAATTTCGTCAAAAGAGTTGCCTCTCTTCAGATCGACTCACTGGTCACAACAGTTGAGTTTTTTGTAACAGCCACCTGGAACAAGATCAGCCCATGTTTCTCCCCAGGTATTTTATACACTGCCCCCCACCCAAACACCTTCCTACTTCCTACTAAAACAGTCACTGTGCATTTGAAATACACAATCTCACCTCACCTTTATCAACGTCAGAGAGCAGCAGGCCACTTACCAGGCTCCAAGTGCATCTGTGGGTGACCGTTCATCACCCCGTTAGCCACATCTGTGTCCTCCAGAGTGAGAACCACTGGAGGCTGGAACTTGAGTTCCTCCTGAATCTTTTCTAAGCTGCTCTCCATCTGGGTGGAACTTACACAGTTAAAATGCCACTTCACTTTCTGAATGACGCTGTCTGCGAAAAGAGAGCGACCCAAGCTCAGTGTCTTCATTACAATGGATGTTATAAGACAATACGTACACAATGAAGTTTACACTTCTAAGCAAGCTAGTAAGTCAGCCAGACTCTGAAGAGTGTCAACTACACTCTTCTACATGAAGGTCAAATGATTAGTACGTATCAGGACTGGTCTCATCAATCTCTTCAAAGCAGGATAATTAAAACGTGACAGTCTGTCCATCGGAACCTCAGTGGCAAGGGAGTCAGGGGACAGAGGCTTGAGTCTTAGCTCAGCCGCGACTCCTCGTACAATCCTGGGCCATTCATAGAATATTTCTAAGATAGAAAAACGGGGACAGTCATTTTTGACCTGATTATCCCAAGAAAAGGCGTGTGAAAAAAAATTACAAATCATTGTGAGTATGTTGTGCAAACTAGGATTATATATCTGAAAGGTACTGGTTTTAATTCCTTTATTTACATTAGTGTTAACCATTACCAAGTTTTAATAAGTATTTGAAGTGAAGTTTCATACATATTGGCAAAGCAAAATCATGTATAATTCTAAAAAATCATGTATAATTCTAATATCCACATACTTTTACTTATATTCTACTCGCACTCAGTAATGAATAAACGTGATGCAGGGAAGGGTCTCCTGTGAGACCAAGCCCACCGCTTTGGAAGGAAGGCGCATGCAGAGATGAGGGGAGAGAAGAACACAGGTCTACCAGCTGCCCATCAAATAAGAGCCAAGGGATGCTGCAGCTGTGGTCCGACTGGGGACAGCACGCCCTTCAGAAGAAGAAGTGGGGCTGAGAGCGGCAGCTGGACCAATCCTCACAGGGAGACTCAGGCAGAACTCATGGTCTATGTCACAGGGCTACCAGACTGGGGCCCGAGTATCAGGGAGCTCCCCAGCACCAAAAGGGGGTGCTGGCCCCATCACTGATGGGCCAGCCAGAGACCACATGAGGGGATGTGAGCAGTAGCTGCCAGAAGCATAAGTGGCAACCCTTCCAGGTGCCAGCCCTGCACCTGACCCTGAGTACCAAATGCTGCCAGCCCCTCGTTCAAGAGCATCACAGGGACCATGGCGATTTACACTGAGACCAGAGAATGTCCCCCAACTCCCACCTCTACTCCTCCTCTCCAGGATCTCAAAATGACTTGAATCACGGCTGACAGACACTGATAGCATACGCTATAATTACCCTGCTGTGTTCCAAAGCCCTGAGCCTCCACATGGCCTCTCTGGCAGGGCCTAGAAAAGGAGTATGCTCTTGCAGAGCTGTGCTCCTCAAACCTCCGCATGAAGGACCAGTTTTTTCTTATTTCCAAATGGTTGCAGACAGATACTTTGATAAAATACAACTGAAAATATCGCAGGAGTGCCAAATTACTGTAAGAATTTCTAAACTCTTATTCTCACTCTCTGTACGTCCCTCATGCTGGAAGAACGGGTACCACCCTTGAGCAGCGCTGCTCTAGAGCAGGGGTTGGCAGTGTTCTCAGAGTGCCAGAGAGTCAATGTTTTAGGCTTATGGGCCCTAGATGGTCCACCACAACAGCTCACCTCTGCTAGGGAAGGGCAAAAGCAGCCACAGACAACCGGTTAGTAATAGAATAAGCATGGCTATGTTCCACTTTATTTACAAAAAACAGACCCTTGGCCCACAGTTTGCTGACGCCTGCTCCAGAATAAGATACAGGTTTCGCCATTCTTCCACCCTGCCCCAGGCTCTGGAGAGATGAAAAGCCAGAGGGTTCAACCTCCAAGCTTGCAGGCCCCTTCCACTGCTGTGAAATCTCATGGTATAAGGCTGCTCTCCAGTGACACGTTACAGCACCTCCAGTGGTTTTCCCTGACGGTCAAAGCCAAATCCAAACTGGAAATTCTACACATACAATGCCGCGAGAGAGAACAATCAATACGAACGAGGGTTACGAACCAAATTCGAGAAAGGCGTATGGCCTGGAGGCTAGGCCAATGCAGGTGGTGTCATAGGAAGCTGTGAATTCCCACCACAGGGTCTCCAGGAAGCAGAAGGCCATGGCTGCTGGACACTGGCGGGAGCAGATAGCCATGCAGGCTACATCCCTCGAAGAAGAAAAGCTGGAACAAAAGAGCGTCATCTGCGTTACCAGGGAACAGACCCATGTACTCGCATCCCACACCCAGACGCCACGTTGCCTCAACTCTGGATCTGCTGGGCCTTGAATAGTCCTGGAGCTGTCTGTTGCATCTCTTCAGCTAGACCTGCCGGGGACCGTGCCTTTCTTATACTTCCTCTAAAATGTATAGTGGCATTTGCCACTGACAATGTGTGGTCACTCTAACTTATTTATTATTAACTAAGCTATGGGACCGCTCACCTGTAAGGAACAAAAGCCTTAGTTTCCTCTGCGAAAATAATGGTGAATATTTAAGTCAAAATACAAATGAGTAGAACGTTTTACATTCTACTTTTCAAAAAATGACTGAAGTGCCCAGAACTTCATTTGAAGTGACAGGTTTTTTGTTTGTTTGTTTGAACAGAGAAAAGGTTTCCTATTGGAGGTACAGCACAAAGTTCGCATAGACTGTTAGATAATCACAGCATAATGAGGAAGGGACCACCGAGGAAGGTGGTTTCAGGCACCCAGAGAGAGGAGCTGTAGATGTGGGCAGATGCAGCTCAGCTTTTGCCCCTGAGCACCCAGAGCCCATACCACAGGGTGACAGCTTCATATGCCTACCATCTGGATCCCTCCTTGGGCCACGACCCTTCTCGCCTGACAGTACCACCAAGCCTGGAATTAGGCCTGGACTTTTCCTTTTGTTTTCCTAATTCTGAGACTGAGTTCCCCTGAAACGATGCCACCTTCTCAGGTCAATCAAAAATTTACTATTCAAGGGGAACAAAAAGAACTTGGTAAGTGAAGGCCTAAATTCTGGAAAACAATGGTGTAAAATCTATAACAAGCCATTTTGAGATTTCGAAACCTGCCTTGCCCCATCCCTCCGTAGAACGGGTTTTTACTCTAACCCCTAGAATAAGAAATGACATAACACATGAGGAGCAGACCTTGGTGCCTGGTTGCCTCCATTCAAATCCTGGCTCTACCATTTACTACCAGTCTAACCTTAGAGAAGCTGTTTAACCTTAGTTTCCTCCTCTGTAAAACAGGTATAATACCATTATCTACCTCATAAGCCCATACAGCACTTAGAGTAGTACCTGGCCCATGGAAAACAATCATATTAGCTCTTATTACCATGATTATTGTAACCACTTGATTCCTACTCCCACTGGAGCATTTGCCCCACTGTGTAATATTCAGTTATATATTTCTCTTGTCCCCTTATTAGACCTGGAGTTCCTTGAGAAGAGGGACCTACTTACGCTCATTTTTACTCCCCTGCTCCTGTCATATAAACATTTTTTACTTTAAAATGTTTAAAAAGTGAAAAAATTAAAAAAGCAAAAACTGAAGGCAGGAACTCTAAGTCTTTTCTCTGATTTTCTTGGCTTCCTCACTCTCGTCCTTTTCCTTTCCTGACATTTTAATCTAGTATCTCCTTTCGACTCACCTTTTTTCCACCCCTGCACCTAATGCAGAAAAAACTACCAAACTAAAGGCATGAAGACTGGGTAACCAGGGCCTGCCGATGCTCACGGCCGCTCTGCCAGCTGATTCACTTTGCCATACGGCAGAAACTAACAGAACATTGTAAAGCAACTATACTCCAATAAAAACTAATTACAAAAAAAAAAAAAGAAGGAAAGAAAGGTGGGAGTTGGGGCAACAGTGCTTGAGTCCCTTTGATTCTATTGTAAATACACACAACCTTGGACTGCTGTCTGATGTGAGACCTGCTTTTAACACACAGCGTCATCAGCATAATGTCACCTCTGCACGTGGTTAAGATGTTCTTGAGCAGTGAACATGCTTGCTTACTGGATACTGAAGTCAAGTCCTTCTGCAGAACCTCGACCTGGATACTGGGCCAGTCGCAAGGCTAAAGTCTTGAGCCGTCTCCTGCATTCCAGAAAATCTTGGCTGTGGTAAAAGTCAGTGGAGGCCGAGAGGGGCAGTCCATCCCTCACCCTAACCACACAGGCAAAAAGGATCATGGACATGGTCCACAAGAGAAGTCATGAGGACACCTGAGGAAGGAAGGTCACCTTGTTACTGAGGGCCGGGTGATGAGCCAGGGACACCACCGCCCTTGAAATGTTCACTCTGGGTTGTTTCACCCTCACCCCCACCACAAATATGAATGTGGCTTTTATTTTTATTTCCCTGCCCTCTACTGCTATGTCACTCCCAATTGTCCTCCCTCCATTAGCCTCCCTGTCTCTTCTTCACTTGTAATCCTCCTTTTCCTTCTCTCTAATGAATCTCTCCATTTGCAGAATTAAACCAACTGGGATGAGGGAACAGAGACCAGAACGGCTCAGGAGCAACAGCAGCGACAGTGGGGAGCAGGACAAAGGCAGCAAGATGGTCCCAAAGGGCCAGGAAGAGCCTGACACTGATGCAGCAGGGGTGGGGTCCAGGGACCTGGGCATTTCAGGTCATCCAGCGAGGTAGGTGCTGAGCAGTTTACTTGCCATATCCTCACCTGAAGTGGAGGGCTTCTGAGCATTTAACCTAAAGCTGGCAGCAAGGAAAGCAGAAGGCAAAAATAAAACAGAGAGGATAGTATGACCTACTGAATTTCTGCACATCTGACACAGAGCCAGTGTTCAAAATGATGAGAGTTCCTACAGATGGCTAAAGGAAGTCACTTAGCAAATAAGATACTAAATTTTGAGCCATGATATGTGACCACCATTAAGCAACAAAAGGAGACAGATTCTGAGGCCTCATGGCACCTGTGGCAAATTAGAACAAGGTGCTTCTCGGGGTAGAAACAACCCTGGACCAGCTCTGCTGGCAGGTGGGTGTCAGCCCCCATCTATTAACTCTGCAGGTGCTCATACAGGGCATAAATTGCACCTCTGCATGTGGCAGCCCTGCAACCAGGGATTAGTGAGGAGGCTAGTACAGCTTTGATGCATCTTCCTATGGACCTACACATCCTGTTTCACAGATCCTGTTGTCAGATCCTCTACCTGGATAGGATATTAACAGGTATGGGCACTGGTGGACTTTTCTCCCAAAGAACACTAGGGATGTAATTTGGCATCTCAATTACCACGAGCTATAGGAAACAGGAGCCCCAGGATGTACACTACTCTCTTCACCTTTGTGCCTCTGTGCACTCTTCGCCTATATCTACACTCCTCTGATCTCCCCAGATTCAAATCCACACCAAGGACTGTCTCCAATACAAAATTAAAAGTAAAATACCATTTAAAATCCAAAAAATGATCTCAATAAAGCTATATTTTATAGCTTTTCCATCTGTAATGGATGAATGGATAATTATTCCCATTTTATACATGAAGAAACGGCAGTGGTATAAAAATAAGAGATGGCAAAAAGAAAAATCAGTCTACCAAGCAACAGACCATACTCAGCCCATTTGTCCCAACTCCCCACACTTTCCATTGAAGGGTAAAAATGTGAAAAGTCTCAGGAGATAGAAAAGGAAGAAATAAAACTACTCCTATCTGCAGATGGCACAATTGTCTACATGGAAAATGCCAAAGAGCCTACTAAAAAAGAACTCCTAAAATGAATGAGCTCAGCAAGGTTGCAGAATATAAGACCGATATACAAAATCAATTCTTTTTCTACGTACCAGCAATAAACATATAGAAACCAAAATTAAAAATAAAATACCACTGACAATCATCCAAAAAAATGATCTCAATAAAGCTATACTTTTTTTTTTTTTTTTTTTTTTTTTGCGGAGGCCACTGCTGTGGCCTTTCCCGTTGCGGAGCACAGGCTTCCGGACGCGCAGGCCCAGCGGCCATGGCTCACGGGCCCAGCCGCTCCGCGGCATGTGGGATCCTCCCGGACCGGGGCACGAACCCGTGTCCCCTGCATCAGCAGGCGGACTCCCAACCACTGCGCCACCAGGGAAGCCCAAAGCTATACTTTCTTTAATGCAATACTTAGGTGTTAATCTAACAAAACATGTATAGAACTTGTATGCTGAAAACTACAAAACATTGCTGAAAGAAATCAAAGCAGTCCTAAATAAATAAGGAAATATATCATGTTATTAATTGGAAGACTCAACATAGTAAAGATATCAATTCTCCCCCCAAAGTGATATACAGGTTCAATATAATTCCTGTAAAAATATCAGCAAGATAGCTTGTAGATACAGATAAGATTATTCTAAAATTTATATGGAAGGGCAAACAAGCTAAAATAGCTAAAACAATTCTGAAAAAGAATAAAGTGGACTGTACCTCACTATCCTATTTCACGATTTACTGTATAGCTACAGTAATCAAGATTGTGCAGTACTGGCAGGGGGACAGACACACAGATCAATGAAACAGAATACAGAACCCAGAAACAGACCTACACAAGAACAGCCAAATGATTTCTGACAATGGTGCAAAAGCAATTAAATGGAGGAAGGATAGTCTTTTCAACAAATGGTGCTGGAGCAATGAATATATCTATAGGAAGGGAGGGAGGGAAGGAGGGAGGGAGGAAGGAAGGAAAGAAAAAAAGAGAATCTTGACCTAATCTCACACCTCTCATTATTTTGATGCTAATCAAAATATATCATAAATTTAAATGTAAAAAGTAAAACTATAAAAGTGGAAGAAAACATAGGAGAAAATCTTCAGGACTTAGGGGAAGAGTTCTTATGTACGACACCAAAAGCATAACCCATAAAAGAAAAACAGTAAATTGGATTTAATCAAAATTAAAAACTTTTGCACTGCAAAAGTCCATGTGAAGAGGATGAAAAGAAAAGCCAGAGACTGGGAAAAAAATATTTTTAAACCACATACCTAATAAAGGACTCTAGATATCTAGAATTTTTAAAGAACTCTCAAAACTCAACAGTTATAAAACAAATAATTCAGTTAGAAAATGGACAAACTACATGAACAGACATTTCACCAAAGGATACAGAAATGGCAAATAAGAACATGAAAAGATGTTTAGCATCACTAGCTATTAAGGGAAATGCAACTTAAGATCACAATGAGATAATACTACATACTTATTGGCACAGGTAAAAATTTTTTAAGTGATAATATCAAATGCTGGCAAGCATGCACAGCATTTGATGTGCACATAATGTGTGAGAACTGGATCTCTCACACGTTACTGGTAGGACTGTAAAATGGTACAGTCACTCTGGAAAATACTTTATTTTAAAACTAAGCTTGCAATTATCATACAGTCTATCAATCATACTCTGTACTATCTCTGCAATTTCCTGTCAGTATAATTACTTTAAAGTAAAAACAGAAAAAAAAAGTATTACCTTAAGGTTTTTATATCACTTGAAGTATGCTCATACTTGCTTTTTACATTTAAATGTCATTTAAAAAAATCTCTACTAGTAGAACAATAATCTTTTATGCTAATTAACTGTAATTCTGATGATTTATGCATGAATGTTGAAGGGCATGTTTTATAGGGAGCAGCTCCATTCCTACATGACATTTCTAAACTGGTAGGTACTATAATCTCTGAATTCATTAAAATAAAAGCCACTTGCAGATAATCAGTATTCAGTTTAAAACAGGAAAGCAGTGGCATAAATCTGGAAAATCATGTCACAGTTACAGAAAAAATATTATCAATTACACAAGGACAAAGGCAGCCTAAGAGTGCTCACCCCGACATACAAATCTGTCTTACTAGCTCCTTCTACAGGCCAGCAGACCCTGTAACCTGGCACTACGTCTGGCACATATTAGGAAGCCCTCAATAAAAACTTTTTTGTTGTTGTTGTTGTTATTGCGGTACGCGGGCCTCTCACCGCCGTGGCCTCCCGGACGCGCAGGCTCAGAGGCCATGGCTCACGAGCCCAGCCGCTCCGCGGCACGTGGGATCCTCCCAGACCGGGGCACGAACCCGCGCCCCCCGCATCGGCAGGCGGACTTTCAACCACTGCGCCACCAGGGAAGCCCAATATAAAAACTTTTAAACTAATAAAACTTATTAAAAAAAGTTAAGTTTTAAAACTAATAAAAATTTTTCCACGATAAATCTCTACTTGGAGAGGAAAAAAGAGGTTTACATAAATGAAGTTTTAAAAAATAGAAACTGAAATAGTAATCAAATATAGCACTCTAGTTACTATTAGGTTTTATCAAAATTATATTTTAGTCTGTCTCTGCCATTTCCTAAATCCTTTTCTCAGCATCTATTTATAAACTGCTCATGTCAGAGATTATCCATATTCTACCAGCAAAAGACTGTGCTTTTTAGCTGGAGGGCCCCCTTGTTCCAACTGGTTTCTTTTCGTCCCTGTATCTTAACCCTCTCTCAAACCCCTGCCACATACACTTCTCCTCCCTCCAAAAGAGAGACAGAAAGAAAGGGGGAGAGACAAACAGCATTAAATGACCAGGCCTTGCAAAATAGTAATTTAAACAAGCAAAACAAGTTTCACTTGGCACACAAATATTCAAACACAAGCATTCACCAAAAGGCATTACCCACGCCTCAAATCCAAAATACAGAAGACAGGGGCTTCCCTAGTGGTGCAGTAGTTAAGAATCCACCTGCCAATGCAGGGGACACGGGTTCGAGTCCTGGTCCGGGAAGATCCCACACGTCGCGGAGCAACTAAGCCCGTGCACCGCAACTACTGAGCCTGCGCTCTAGAGCCCGTGAGCCACAACTACCGAGCCTGTGTGCCTAGAGCCTGTGCTCCGCAACAAGAGAAGCCCCCGCAATGAGAAGCCTGCGCACTGCAACAAAGAGTAGCCCCCTCTCGCCGCAACTAGAGAAAGCCCGCGCACGCAGCAATGAAAACCCAATGCAGCCAAAAATAAAATAAATTTTAAATAAATTTTTAAAAAATACAGAAGACAAAATAGAGTTATATCACCCTTACTGAATTCACCTTCAGTCACAGGACTTGAGAACTGGTTACCTCATTTGTAGTTCAAGAAAGTGCCTTGGTTCCGCATTGCTTGGGGATGGGGTAGGGAGAGGGTAGAGGTCAAGTCTGTCACTTGTTAGGAGCTAAGAAGAGTGGGGGGCTGAATTTGATAGCAACTAATATTATATGCCAGGCACTGTGCTAGGAACTTTTACACTGATAATGTTATTTAATGCTCATAACCATCTATGGGGTAGGCATAATCTACACTGGACAGAAGGGAAAACTGTAGCTCCAAGGCTTAAGTGGTAGAGCCAGTATTCCATCCAAAACCTCCTTACTCAAAATACTGGAAAGCCTATGATCTTTCCACTACACTCTGCTTCTCTAAATCCAATCTTTGGGATTACAGCTACTCTATTTCCCGAAAACAATTCCTTCCCCTGGAGCACTGATACTTAGAACTAATCAGAGACCTGTTAATAAAAGCAGCCAAGGCCTAGGATTACACTAGTTACAACTTCTCCTTACTCATTGTATTACTTTGGATAAGTTGGTTTTCCTCTCTGAGCATTGGTCATCTTTGGATGCGGTGGATCTCTGAGGCTCCTTTTAAGAATAAAAAGCTTTGGGACCCCAAGATGTCCTCTGTGTTGTAAACACAAACTCTTAGAGCTATAACAACATTGTCTAAAATGTATTTTCCAGAGCAAACTGTGATGTCAATTTAATTCTGTTTAGCAATATTAATGCACTTTCAATTATTTACATTTTTATTTTACTAAAATTATCTCTATCAGAATTAATTCCCTTCTTTGTAAAATTTAATGAAGATTTACCCTATCCACCGTCTGAGCTTTATTACTTTTCTGACCGTGTCACAAATTTCACCAGTTACTTTTAACCACTGGGAATATTCTTTTGTGGCTTTGATGTCTACAAACCTAATTAAGCACCGGGGTGCTTAATCCTTCTGGCTCTGAAGTCTAGATGTAATACTGTAACAGACACAAATACACAGTACCTCTGAACATCTGATATTCAGAAAAGCTGGTCTAGCGCACCCAGTATTTGGTAAACCAAGTCTTATAATATTGGCACGCGAAGGGAAGTTTGCTATTAAAACACTCTACCTGAGTTTCGTGGATAATTAAGGAAACAATCATCCCCTCTATCATTTGGACACACCCCGTCTCCTCCCACTGGGGGCAGCGCTCTACCCGCGTCGGCCGCTGAGGGTTCCTGGCAGGCGCGCACCTCGGATCGTCCTGTTGTCAGGAGAGCAGCCGGCGGCAGAAAAGAGGGGGCAGAAGACTTCGGGACGCCAGACGAAGCCCTGGAGAGCTAAGCCGGGCCTGAGGGCTGGGCGGGCCCGGGGGGGAGGGACGGCCCTCCACCTCCAGGCCCGCCCTGCGCCACACCCGACGCCGCCAGCTCTTGACTAACGGACCGCAGCGCCCGCCTCCGCCCGCCAGCCCTCACCTCGCCCCGACAGCGGCCTCCGGGAGTCGGCGCCCTCCCGCCGCGCCGCCGCGCCACCCTCAGCCTTCTCCGCAACCTTAGCCCACCCGGCGAACCTGGCCCAGGTCACCGGCGGCGCGCATGCGCGAGTCTTGAACCACCACCCCACGCCCTCATTCGCTGCTGCTGAGCAACACCCACACCCGAACCTACCAATCCTGGTGCGCCCACACTGCCTGGTCCCGGCGGAGTCTTGAATGAAGCGGTTCTTAAAGGACTGCGACCCAAATTTAGATGGGGCGTGTGTGGGGCGCGCCTCCCAACTTTCCTCACATCTGTTGGCTCTCACCCGCGGGGATTTGAGTTCCAAGCCTGTAATTCCCACGTCCGGAGGTGAGAGAAGTTTTGCAGTTTAAGCTCAGTTCCTGCCGGGTTAGCGAACGGACTGACGTGGAGGCAGGGAAGTTCCGCGTGACGCCGCGACACGCCCGGGGCGTGGGTTCAGTTGTCTGCTTGGCGGGAGGCCCGAGATAGGCAAACCAAAGAGCACAGCCACCTGCCAGCCTGGCTGAGATGCCAAAGTCCGACCCCCAGGAACACACCCCAGTCTGAGGGTGGACGTACTCACAGACAGATGACCGGCTGAAGGGAGATTGGGAAGGAGTGTTCATCCATTTATTCATTAAACAATTTTTGAGCACCTGCTGCGAACCAGACACTATGCCGGGCACTGTGGACACAGCGAGTAACTCCTGACAGTAAAAACTGTGCTAGCAGAGCAGAGTGAGAGCACCCATCCCACAATACACAGCTCGTGTTTAAATACAAACCGAGCTATGTGCTCTTCCGAGAGGAGCACGGGTTTTGAAAGAATTTACAGGAGCTTCTGGTCTGGACTTGGGGGTTCAAGGAGGCTTCCCTGAGAACGTGACATTAGACGAGTAGTAGCTAACTAGGCAAAGGGAAGAAGAGTGTTTCAGACAGAGAGATGTATAAAGAGCTCTGTGCGGACTGCAGCAGGGCTCCTTGAAGGATGAAAACCAACACTGGATGGGGGTGTGGGGAGGGGAGGTGGATGGGGAGTTATTTAATAGGCACATAATTTCAGTTGGGAAAGATGAAAAAGTTCTGGAAATAGATGGTGGTTGCACAACAATGTAATGTACTAAATGTCACAGAACTGTACATTTACAAATGGTTAAAACGGTAAGTTTTGTGTTATGTATATTTTCCCACCAAAAAAAAAAGGAAAGAAAGAGAAGTAACTCAGAATTTATTTTTATTTTTTATCATATAAATTTTATTTTAGTTATTTTTTATACAGCAGGTTCTTATTAGTCATCAGTTTTATACACACCAGTGTATACATGTCAATCCCAATCGCCCAATTCATCACACCACCACCCCTCCCCTCCCCCACTGCTTTCCCCCCTTGGTGTCCATACGTTTGTTCTCTACATCTGTGTCTCTATTTCTGCCCTGCAAACCGGTTCATCTGTACCATTTTTCTAGGTTCCACATATATGCGTTAATATACGATATTTGTTTTTCTCTTTCTGACTTACTTCACTCTGTATGACAGTCTCTAGATCCATCCACGTCTCTACAAATGAGCCAATTTCCTTCCTTTTTATGGCTGAGTAATATTCCATTGTATATATGTACCACATCTTTTTTATCCATTCGTCTGTTGATGGGCATTTAGGTTGCTTCCATGACCTGGCTATTGTAAATAGTGCTGCAGTGAACATTGGGGTGCATGGGTCTTTTTTAATTATGGTTTTCTCTGGGTATATGCCCAGTAGTGGAATTGCTGGGTCATATGGTAATTCTATTTTTAGTTTTTTAAGGAACCTCCATACTGTTCTCCATAGTGGCTGTATCAATTGACATTCCCACCAACAGCGCAAGAGGGTTCCCTTTTCTCCACACCCTCTCCAGCATTTGTTGTTTGTAGATTTTCTGATGATGCCCATTCTAACTGGTATGAGGTGATACCTCATTGTAGTTTTGATTTGCATTTCTCTAATAATTAGTGATGTTGAGCAGCTTTTCATGTGCTTCTTGGCCATCTGTGTGTCTTCTTTGGAGAAATGTCTATTTAGGTCTTCTGCCCACTTATGGATTGGGTTGTTTGTTTTTTTAATATTGAGCTGCATGAGCTGTTTATATATTTTGGAGATTAATCCTTTGTCCGTTGATTCGTTTGCAGATATTTTCTCCCATTCTGAGGGTTGTCTTTTCGTTTTGTTTGTAGTTTTCTTTGCTTTGCAGTTTCATTAGGTCCCATTTGTTTATTTTTGTTTTTATTTCCATTACTCTAGGAGGTGGATCAAAAAGATCTTTCTGTGATTTATGTCAAAGAGTGTTCTTCCTATGTTTTCCTCTATGTTTTCCTCTAAGAGTTTTATAGTGTCCGGTCTTACATTTAGGTCTCTAATCCATTTTGAGTTTACTTTTGTGTATGGTGTCAGGGAGTGTTCTAATTTCATTCTTCTACATGTAGCTGTCCAGTTTTCCCAGCACCACTTATTGAAGAGGCTGTCTTTTCTCCATTGTATATCCTTGCCTCCTTTGTCATAGATTAGTTGACCATAGGTGTGTGGGTTTATCTCTGGGCTTTCTATCCTGTTCCATTGATCTATATTTCTGTTTTTGTGCCAGTACCATATTGTCTTGATTACTGTAGCTTTGTAGTATAGTCTGAAGTCAGAGAGTCTGATTCCTCCAGCTCTGCTTTTTTCCTCAAGACTGCTTTGGCTGAAACTCAGAGTTTGGAGAATAAAGGAGTAGAGTGAGAGCCACTAGAGAGAGAAGAAGAGGTAAGACCATATAGGCTCTTGGAGGCCATGGTAGAGTTTGGGACAGGGGAAAACTGATTGGATTTGCATTTTGTAAAAATCACTTTGGCTGCTGATGTTAAGATCAAAGTGGAGAAGGCTCATGGAAACTGTGGTAGGACCAGCTGGGATGCCGGTGCAGTTGACTGGGCAAGAGAGGATGAAGCTGGAGCTTAGGCAGGAACGGTGGTAAAAAGGAAGAGAACTGGGCAGGCTGCAGAGAAATATAGGAGCAAGATCAACAGGACTTGGTAATGAATTGGATGTGAAAGGGTGACAAAGTAGCTTCAAGGATGATGCCAGTTTCCACAAGTGATCCTTCTCAAAGTTTACATCACCAGCCCAGTCCTTGGCCCTGAGTTCCAGCCAAACAGCCAGCCACAAACTTCAACATCTCCATTAGACATCACCTCAAACTGTACACATCCACAGCTAATTTATCACTCACACTTAGCCCTCTGTTAAATGGGATGAAACCTCCTCCGAGGGATGAATAAGGGAATTGTGGAGAGAGAGCGCAGCAAAGCAGATGAGCCTGCTCTGGATCAGGGCCACCACTCAGGAAAATGAAGCTCTAGAAGTCAGAAATGCCCTGATACCCTTTTTGAGGAGTAAAGTCTTCCAAGATCTGCCTCCTAAATTAAGTGGCTGCTTCTCACTCTCTGCTACAGAGAAAACCAACCTTGCTCCCATGTTTACCATGGATGGACTAGACAAAAGAGAAGACAACCAATTCAGAGTTTTAGTGGTTGCCAGCAGTAACAGGGTGGCCCAAGAGGTTGGCCCAGCTTCCTCCCTTTATCTTGCAGCAAACCACCTCCGCAGTATGGTGCATAGGCTGTGCAGGGCAGTGGTTGAGATCAAAAATTCTAAAGCCAGACTGCTTCTGTTCAGATACTAACTTTGCCCTTAGTAGCTATGAGATCTTGGGCAAGTAACTTAACCTCTGTTTTCTCATCTGTAAATTGGGGAAAATAATAATGCTTTTTAGGGTTGTAAATCTGATTTTAAAAGAAAAAAAAAAAAAAAGAAGGGCCCAAAGGAAAAAGAGGCCTATAGGCGAGTTTCTCCCTCAGCAAAGGGTAAAGCTGACACTGGTGTTTTCTTTGGCCCTGCCGGGTTTGGCTTGGCAGAAGGCAATGCCCAGGGTTCAGGCTCCAGACGCAGGCCTGGAGGCACCAGAGTGGTGTTGAAAGAGGTGTGGATTTGGAGCCAGATATCCATGTTTCAGCCTTGATAAGGTGCTGCCGCAGACAAGCAGGGCCCAAAGCCTAAAAGGCAAGGAACTGACGCCGGGCCCCGCCCCTGAGGCTAGCTTGCGCAAACTCAAAAGATCCACAAACAGCACCGAAGCCCCAGGAGCAGAGTCGGAGGAGGACGCTGAGAATCGCTCTTGCGCGCCCAATCACAAATGACGTTCCGCCTGTTCCCCGCCCGCTAGGTGGGAGGACCCAATCAACGTCGAGAGCGTATGCCCACTTATCTTGGGTCCTTGCTGCGGCTGTAGGGCGTCTAGGGCTGCTGGTCAGCTCTGGTCTAGACGCGCAGCGGTCTGCAAGCGTGAGGCAGCCTTCCAACCTGGCTTCCCGGGATGTCGGTGGCCTTCGTGCCGGACTGGCTGAGAGGCAAGGCGGAAGTCAATCAGGAGACGATCCAGCGGGTGAGCGCTAATGCGGGCAGAGCGATCTTAGCAGAGATCCCGAAGTGCTACGGGTGCTGGAAGCTTCCTGGAGTGAGCAGCTGAGACTGGTGTGCGTAGGGTGATTTGCTGTCAGATGGGAATGAAGTCAGCGGAGGCGCAGGGGCTGGAAATCCCGGCATTGGGGCGGGGGCGGGGAAGGAGGCAGTTGTCCCCGCCGGCCTGATGTCGTGCTGCACTGACCCTTTGATCTTTCAGCTCCTCGAGGAGAATGATCAGTTGATCCGCTGTATTGTGGAATATCAGAACAAAGGCCGGGCGAATGAATGCGTCCAGTAAGTCCCCTCCCTATTCCCCTGACTAATGAGTTTGGCGGGGAAGCCACTATAGGAATACAGCAGCTGACCTGAACTAGGAGTCTTGAGTGATTGATCGCAGATGAGGCTCAGAGAGGTTACCTGCCCAAGACCATACGGACAGTGCACTGTGAAGCTTGGAGTCAGACGTGGCTCCCTCTTCAAAACTTGAATTGTGCTCATTACAAAGACTGCTTCACGTGAAGCCATGTCAGCCGATGACAACAGGGATGGGGAGGAAAGCGCTCGGAAAACTAGTGTCCGGAGATGATGAGAGCAGTGGCTGCTTTCTGGTCGTGGAACCCTGGCTCATACTTTTCTTGTAACACATGCAAAGACCAATAAAAGATTTCCAGGTTAAGACAGAGGTAAATTTGGCACAGTAATGTAACGTGCCCTCTAGCTATATGCCAAAATGAGAGAAAACAGCCTCTTTTCTAAATGTCGTTCCAGGAATTATGCCCCATTTATTACAGAAACAAAAAAATTTATTTCATTGTTACCGAAGCCATGCTTTTCCCACCCCCTAAAAAAGTAACCTACAATCCCTCACTGGACAGCTCAGTGGAATAGTAGAAATATCCATCTTTGGGTAAGTCTTTACATTGGACACTGGCATTTGGTACTTTGCTTTTGTACAGTTTATAGTAAACACTCTCATTTTTCTATATGGAAAATAGTTGCAAAACACTCCATTTGGTGCAGTGATTCTCGAACTATGGGGTAAGAAAGTTATCAAAATCTCCTAATGGACCGTTTCACACTGCACCGTCCACGCTTCCTGCCCCCTAGCCTGATTTGTCTTCCTAGGTGGAGAGCTCCACCCCCTGATTGAGAATCGCTATTACAGTAAGTGTGCATTGATCATGGAAGTGTCTTGTCCCTTCTTTAAGTTTGTTCAAAAAAAATTTTTTTTTGGGGGGGGGTGCTGTGTGGCATGCGGGATCTCAGTTCCCCGACCAGGGATCAAAACCGTGCCCCCTGCATCGGAAGCATCAAGTCCTAACCACCGGACTGCCAGGGAATTCCCTGTTCAAGATATTTTATAAGTAATACTGAGTACCAGGCACTGTTTCAGCCATTGGGGAATCAGTACCAAAACAGATACCAGCTCTGCTTTCATGGAACTTACCTTCTAGACTGTAGAGTCATATAATTAGGCACATACTAATAAGCACTTCGAATAAGAATAAAGCAGGGTAAGTGTGGGGAAGAGCACTACTTTATACCAGGTATCTTTGATGTGACATTTGAGTAGATGCCTTAGGTGGGGGAGCAGCTATGCAGATACGTGAATCAGAGAGAGTATCAGGTGGAAAAGCCCCCAGGCTAGAGCGTGCTGGATATCTCCAAGTCATAGCAAGGAGGCCACTCTGGCTAGAACTCGGTGAGTAAAGGGAAAGTGGTAGGAGATGAGATCAGAGAGGGTAACTAGAGGCCCTGATCATATAGGGCCTTATAGGCCATGAGGGCTCAGCTTTACTCGTAATGAGATGGGAGCCTTTGGAGGGTTTTGAACAGAGGTATGACATGGTCTTGACCTAAATTGTACAGTGATCACTCAGGCTGCTATGCGGATAATTAGAGTCGGGGTGCAAAGGTAGAGCAGGGAGACAGGTTAGGAGACTGCTCCAGCAGTCCAAGCAAGAAGTGATAGTGGCTTGGCCTAGAGAGGTAGCTATGGAAGTGAGAAGTGAGAACAGGTAAGATTCTGGATGTATTTTCCTTCAATATGTTAAATAAGAAGGTTGACAACACTGAGTGATCCAGTCAGTGGATGAGCCATTCACTAGGGTGGATAAATTCTTTTCCAGTTTTTTGTTCATGTTCAGTAAAAGCAAACGTCTAATTTTTACCTGTTTTTTACCCATAGGTACCAGCATGTGTTACACAGAAATCTCATTTATTTGGCCACCATCGCAGACGCCAACCCAACCAGTGCTTCAAAAGCAATGGAATAATCTTCCAGTTGGCTGTTGTGAGGAGTAATCAAATGTAATCTATTTCCTAGGAAATAGAGGTAGGATTCTTACCAACTCACCTGCTTTGAAGGTGAATGGAACCTCTGTAGCTCTTTTAAAAATGTGAAAATGCAAAGAAAGCTACTAAATTAACCGTATTCTCAGAGAGAATATTTATTTTAATAATTAAGCGGATTCGCTCAATTAAGTTGACTCCAGGTGTCCTCGTTCCTGAAATAAGTGTGTTCGGACATCAGGGGCATCTTCGAGTCTACCTTTTCAGTTTCAACGTGAAGAGGAAACTGAGCAGGTATTGGGCGAGACTCCCGACTGAGACCCTGCCAATGGACATGTAACTGTGTGTGCCCTCCTACCAGTTTGTGGTTGTGGACCCCCTGACTGCTCTTTTCAGGTTGCTTTGAAATAAAGCTTGCCTTTCCACAAAAGACTGATATTGAGGTATAGAAATTTTCATGTAATAAGTCTTCCATTTGGTTTTTGAGAAAAAGTGTAAAGACTTAAAAATATATGTAACAACACCATTATCATTGCTAACACAATTAATAGTTATTCTTAATTATTATCTAACATCATCTAATAGAAGATGTGATAGGGGAGGAAGAGTATCTTTTTCTTTCTATCCTTTTAAGGTTCTTGGCTAGGTCTCTATAACAAAAGACAGATTAATAAAAGCATACAAATTTATTTAATATAAGTTTTATATGACATGGGAGCCTTCATAAGGAAATGAAGACCCAAAGAAGCAGTTAAACCCGAGCATTTTTATAGTAAGTTTGATGAAAAGTAGAAAGTCATGGAAAAATGTGACAGGACATAAGGTTCTGAGCTAGGTGTAGTAAACTGGAGGGAACTTAGTAAGGCCTTTTCAAAATCTGTGTCCCTCTGGATGTAGGGAGGACACTTCTAATATGAGGGTCTCATGACCTCTTTCATGGGAGAAGGTCTGAGAGTCCTTCCAGCATCTGCCATTTCTCAGATTCCTTCAGCTTGAAATATTCAATATGCCAAGGTACCATATTTTGGAGTAGCATGCCCTGAATTCCACGATGTTCAATTTTCTTTTGTTCCCACAAAATGTGTTTTTGTTGATGTGTCTGAATCAGGATCCAAACAAGATTTACACCCTGCATTTTGTTGATGTCCCTTAAGTCTCTAAAAATACTTAACAGTTCCCTTTTCTTTTCTTTGCCATTTGTTGGAAAAACTAGCTCATTTGCTCTAAAATTTTTCACATTTCTGTTGTATCCCTGTGGTGTCATTTTATCTGTCCCACTAATCGCCCACTTTTCCTATAAACTGGTAGAGGCTCATTCAGACTCAGGTTCTAATATTTTTGGCAAGAATACATCATAGGAAGTGCTTGCTTTCACATCACATGAGGAAATAACCTAATCTGATTTATTATCAAGTTCCTGATAGCCCTTCACTTAAATTATGATCTACCCAGCTTTGATCTGTTACTTCCTCAGGGATTACATAATGGTGATTTTCTATTTTATTGTTCTTTTTGCCTCTATTAGCTTTGTTCTATAAAGAACTTTCCCTCTTTGAGACTTATCTGTTAAATGAGGCAAAGAGATTCTTGTGAACCCCAAATTAAAACCTTTTGTTGGAGTCAAGGGTTGCAACCCAGGGAGGCTGTAACATGTAAACAGTGAAGAGAGACCTCATGTTGAGTCCCAGATCTAACACAACCTCTGAAAGCTCTGTTTCCTCAGCTCTAAAATGGGGATAATGAAAGTAGTATCCGCCTCCTGATGTTGTGAGATGGAGATAATGCAGTTGAGAGCTGGGCACATGGTAAACAACCAAGTGTGTTAGCTTTGTGTGTTAGCTGAAGGCTCTGGCCCTTTCTAGGCCTTCTCAAGTCTGGAAGGGAGCCCGCTCCCCCACCCGTTCTGCCATCTGTAGGGTTCTAACTCATCATTGGTCTCCTCCCTCCTCTACTGTTCATGTGGTTTGTGCTCATACTCCATGCCAAGTAGGCTGTTCATGGGCCTAATCTGATCAGCAGATATGGTGGGTGCTGTGCAATGTGTTTAGTTTTGAATTAGTTGCTAATATTTAAAAAACAAGAGGATTTCCTATAAAAGCCTGACTTTCTAGCAATGCTGGGTTACAGATCCATGTGGCAACCATCAGCTGGAGTGGGATGGCAGCTGCCCCCTTTATTAGACAGCTTGAACACTTAAAAATCTGTTAAAGGGGGTGGATCTTGGGACTTACCTGGCCGTCTAGTGGTTAAGACTCTGCACGTCCACTGCACAGGGTGTGGGTTCGATCCCTGGTTGGGGAACTAAGATCCCACATGCTGCATGACATGGCCAAAAAATTTTTAAAAAAGAGGGTGGATCTCATGTTGTGTTCTTACCACAATAAAGTAAAACAAAAACAAACAAAGTAGAGAGTGGCTACAAGATCCTGGGTAGAGGGGAAAATGAGGAGTTATTGTTTAATTGGTACCAAGTTTTAGTTTCGTTTTTTTTTTAATTTTTATTTATTTATTTATTTTTGGCTGCTTTGGGTCTTCGTTGCTGCACGTGGGCTTTCTCTAGTTGCCGCAAGCGGGGGCTACTCTTCGTTGCGGTGTGCCAGCTTCTCATTGCGGTGGCTGCTCTTGTGGAGCACGGACTCTAGGTGCTCAAGCTCCAGTAATTGTGGCACACGGGCTTCAGGAGTTGCGGCATGCAGGCTCAGTAGTTGTGGCTCGCAGGCTCTAGAGCGTAGGCTCAGTAGGTGTGGTGCACGGGCTTAGTTGCTCCGCGGCATGTGGGATCTTCCCGGACCAGGGATCGAGCCTGTGTCCCCTGCATTGGCAGGCGGATTCTTAACCACCACGCCACCAGGGAAGTCCCCAAAGTTTTAGTTTTACAAGACGAAAATTGTCTTATGGATAGATGGTGGTGATGGTTGCACAACAATGTGAATGTAGTTAACAGCCTCTGAACTGTAAGCTTAAAAACAGTTAAAAGATAATTTTATGTATATTTTACAATTTTAATAATGGAAAACAACAACTACAACCCAACAGTGTGTCCCCCGCCTAAAGATACATCAGTGTAACAAATAGAGTCCAGAAATAGAATCGCACATACGTGGTCACAAAGCCAAGGTAATTCAATGGATAAAAGTCTTTTCAACAAATAGTGGTGGAACTACTGTATAGACCTACGGGGAAAAGAAATGAACCACAACTTCTACCTGACCCCACATCCACAAATTCTAATAGATCATAGACTTACACCTATGGTGTAAGGTTGGGCTACAAAACTTCTAAAAGAAAACATAGGAGAAAACCTTCTCGAGCTTGGGGTAGGCAGAGATTTCCTACACAAAGAAGCACAAGCCATAAAAGAAAAAATTGATCGAGTGATTTAATCAAAAACTAAAAACTGCTTTGCACAAGCCACTTTCAAAACAAAAGACAAGATGCAGATTGGGAGAAAATATTCGCACTTACATAAACCTAACAAGAGAGTTGTATTCAGAACATACATACATCATCTGACAACATGTTAGTATCCAGAACCCTTGCATTCTATAAGACGAAGAACGCGATTAAAACAAGGGCAAAGGTCTTGAACTAACACTTCACAAAAGAGGGAGAGTGGCCTTGAACACAACTGTACCAGTGACGCTGGCCCCAAAGCGCGGACGAACGCACAATAGGCCTTTGAAGTGAGACAAATGGTCTAACGGGATAGTGCCATAACTACTCCTTGAGAAAAAGAAAACCAAAGCTCTGTCGCTCTACTAAACCTCAACAACCTCAATCTCCCAACTGTTTCACAGATTCAGAAACAGGGAAGCCTCGCGCTATCTGCAAATACATAGACACAGCCCTTGAGAAAGGACCACAGAACGTAGAGAGCACAGGCGCGTCCGGGTCTCCCAGATTGGGCGACCGATTCCAACGTACACGGGGGGAAAGGGGCGGGGCAAAACAGGGCCAGCTCAGGAATAGGAGCGCCGAGGCTGGAGGCTCTTCGAGCTCCAAGGCACGCCCACGTAAGCTCACCCCCTTCGGTTACCCACCGCCTTCGAGACCGTACTCTCGCGGTATTTGTCCCGACTCTCGCGGGGTTTAGCGTGGCACTGGGAGGCCGGGCCAGGGGGCGGGGGTGGTGGTCTGTTAGTGGCGTTGGGCTTCGGCCGTGGTGGCAGCGGTTTCTTCTCTGCTCACGGGGAGCAGCTCAGGCTGGAGGCCAGCCAGGTGAAGAGCTAGTCTGCATGTGTGTGCGCGCTCCATGGGGGCCGGGAGGCCTGGGGTGAGAGGGAGCTGGTCTCGGCCTCGGGCGCTGTCGCACCAGGCCAGCGGGAGGTAACTGAGGCGCGGGCTCCGCCCTAGCCCCGCGCCCTGACCGCTTTCCTCCCCGTCTCTCCCAGCTCTTGCCGCCGCCTCGGTCGCGATGGGGGCGCAGGACCGGCCGCAGTGTCACTTCGACATCGAGATCAACCGGGAGCCGGGTGAGCAGGGACACTGGGTAGCCCTGCGGGCCCTGGGCTTGCCTTGGGGAAGGGGAGGGGTCTACCTTCATCACCCCTCCCCCAAGCCTTTTTGGGAGCTGGAAGGCGCAGTCGGCACTCTCTTTTCTCTTGAGCGAAAGTCTGTGCAGAGGAGAGTGGCCCGGATACACCACTCCAATCCTAAACAGGCCTCACAGTCCCAAACTCCATGCCCCCCTGCACCCCCGGAGTGAGTGTTCATGCCATGCCTAGCGCCAAGAAAAGGGGTGCAGTCCTTTGTGGACTTTGTCTCTCTCAGTGTCTCTAGGGGGCAAACACTCCCAATTTCGATTTCTGGTCTCTCACTGTACTGTGAGCTTTGGACTCGTATATCCTGTATTTCCTAATCCTTGTACAGCATTAATAGGTTAACTCCGCTTTTATTTTTCCTTAAGTATCTTTAGCCAGAATTTCTTGGTTCGTAGGAAAATGACTTAGCACAAGTCTTGGGTGATAAACCAAAGCATTCAGTACCAACAGACTTGCAGCATGTGTGCGCTTAGCATTAATGTTTTGTTTTTAGGGAATCCAGTCATTCGTTAGTATATTTTGTTGAAAATAAAATATTTTCTTCTAGAGGGTAGTTGTTTCGTTCTAAGTTACAGAGCGCGCGGGGTTCCAAACTGTTTTCTTACCTCTTTTTTAGTATCTGTGAGGGAAGTTTTAATTGGAGGCATATATACAGTCTTTGTGCCAATCTTGTTCAGCAGATTCTAGGTGCTGCTGTTCTAGACTCTGAGGATATAGCAATGCATTAAACAAAGACCTCTCTTCCTTGTAGTTTATATTCTATCGGAGAAAGGCAGACAATAAACCAAAAAAAATTTTTTTGTCTTGTAGTAGGGATACTGTTTTATTTTATTTATTTTATTTACTTATTTATTTGGTTGTATCAGATCTTAGTTGCAGCAGGCGGGCTTCTTAGTTGTGGCATGCATGGGGGATCTAGTTCCCGGACCAGGGATTGAACCCCGGCCCCCTGCATTGGGAGCGCCACCAGAGAAGTCCCTAGGGATACTGTTTTAATAGGTCGGTCAGAAAAGGCGATTTTGAGAAGATGACATTTAAGCAGACCCGAAGGAGATGAGGAGGTGAGTTGTGTGGATATCTTTGAGAAGAGCATTCCTGGTAGAGGGAGTAGTTAGTACAAAGGGCCTGAGGAGAAGAGTGTACCTGCAAGTTTTAGGAACAGCAAGAAAAGCCCACGGGGGCTGGAGTAAAGGGGGCAGGTGAGTAGCAGGAAATGGGTAAAGGCCATAGTGAGAACTTTGACTCAGTGAGATAAGATATTGAAGGGTTTTGAGCAGAGGAATGATGTGATCTTAGTAATTTTGTTGCATTCTCTCTTTTTCATACTTGAGCCTTGTGGATCTTAATCCTTACTCTATAGTGAATCCACGTGTTTTTTTTTGTTTTTTTTGCGGTACGCGGGCCTCTCACTGTTGTGGCCTCTCCCGTTGCGGAGCACAGGCTCCGGACGCGCAGGCTCAGCGGCCATGGCTCACGGGCCCAGCCGCTCCGCGGCATGTGGGATCCCCCCGGACCGGGGCACGAACCCGCGTCCCCCCGCATCCGCGGGCGGACTCTCAACCACTGCGCCACCGGGGAAGCCCTGATTCCACGTTTTGAATAACAGAGCTTATTTATTTTTTTTAAGAGTTAATAATAGCAGACTCCTGGAAAGTGGAGGTCAAACAAAGGTTCTCTAGCCACGTAAAGTACAGTACTCCTTTCCTCGTATATATGTTCATATCCTAGTTTTGCAAATGACTTTCGTCATGAAACATCTCCAGGATACGTTTGGTAAATGTAAAATGAACTTCGGTCCCCAACGCTATAATAACCTTTCTGGTAGAAATGACTAGAACTCTTGAGAACACTGAATCATATAGAAAACAAGGAATGCTTACATTGTTCTAGGTTGAACCAGTTGATAATTGGCAATTTCATTTGGTTCAGTCTCATATATAATACTTCTCTAGCACTTTTCAGTACTTTTCAGTATATTATGTAAGTAATAGATACTTGATTTTTACACAGCTTTTAAGGATCACCTCAGTTGTTTGAAATGAGGTGTCCTGCTTTGCAGGATTTAAACATTAGTATGTATGTCATTGAGTACTTATTCAAGTAATACTCTTCTGCTATAGTTAATAATTCACTTGATATAAATATCAATATAAAGTAATATGTTTGATTTACTTTGATGAGCAGAGATCCTTTAAGAGTGGACATACTATCCACATTAATGAGATATCAAGAAGTACTGATAAAAATTGAGTTGAATACAACACAGTGTATATTCTTTTGCGTTACTATCAGTGGAAATTTGTATATTTTTTAGCAAACATGTGAATTAGACTTTTGAATTGTAAAGCCACCAAATGAATGCAAATATATATTAAAAGAGGAAGTGTCTTTAAATTATTTGAGTATAGTTATAGAACTCTTCATGTTGTTATTTCTCCTTGAGTGAGTTTTGGTAGTTGGTAGCTTTTAAGCAATTGGTCCATTTAATCTAAGTTGTCAAACAACATCGTTCCTTAATTTTGTGTCTGTGGGATCTATAGTGGTATTGCCTTTATTCCTCATATTGATAATTGGTGCCTGTTGTCTGTTTTTCTTTGGCCAGTTTGGCTAGATGTTTATTAATTTTACTGTCATTTCAAAGAACCAGATTTTCGTTTCATTGATTTTTTTGTTTTGTTTTCTGTTTTCAATTTCATTGATTTCTGCTCTTTTTTTCTGATGCTTGCTTTGGCTTTATTTTGCTCTTTTTCTAGTTTCTTAAAGCAGAAACTTGGATTGTTGACTTGTGACCTTTCTTGTCAAGTATTAGTATTTAATGCTATAAATTTACCTCTGTGAAGGACCCCACAAATTTTGTGTACCGCACAAATTTTGATATATTGCTCATTCTCTTTCAGTTCAAAATATTTTCTAATTTCCCTTGCAGCTTAGTCTTTGACTCATGAATTATTTAGAAGTTTTACTTTCTAAATACTTGGATATTTTGCAGTTGTCTTTCTAATAATGATTTCTAGTTTAATTGCATTATGGTCAGGGAACATACTTCGTATGATCTCAGCTTTTTAAAATTTATTAAGGTTTGATATGTTCTATTTTGGTGAATTTCCCAGGTACACTTGAAAAGAATATATATTGTGCTGGTTTTGTGTAGAGTGTTCTGTAAATGTCATTTAGATAACGTTGGCTAATAGTGTTGTTCAGTTCGTCTATATCCTGGCTGATTTCCTGTCTTCTTTTATTGGTTACCCAGAGAGGAGTGTTGAAATTTCTAGTTGTAATGGTGAGTTTATTTCTCCTTTCAGTTCTGTTAGGTTTTGCTCCATTTACTTTGAGGCTCTTTTATTAGGTGGATGCTTACACATTTGGGATTATGTCTTTTTTTTTTTTAATTTAATATTTATTTATTTATTTATTTTGGCTGTGCCGGGTCTTACTTGCGGCACATGAGATCCTCGTTGCAGCAGGCAAACTCTTAGTTGCAGCATGCCTGCGGGATCTAGTTCCCTGATCAGGGATCGAACCCGGGTCCCCTGCATTGGGAGCACAGAGTCTTACCCACTGGGCCACCAGGGAAGTCCCAGGATTGTTATGTCTTCTTAATGAATTAACTCACTTATCATTATGTAATGACCCTTTTTATTCCTGGTAATTTTCCTTGCTCCACAGTCTACTTTGTCCAATGTGAATACAACTACTGCAGCTTTTTATTAGTGTTTACATGGTATGTCATTTTCTACTTTTTATTTATTTATTTATTTATGGCTGAGTTGGGTCTTTGTTGCTGGGCGTGGGCTTTCTCTGGTTGCAGCGAGTTGGGGCTACTCTTCGTTGCAGTGCGCAGGCTTCTCATTGTGGTGGCTTCTCTTGTTGTGGAGCATGGGCTCTAGGCGCATAGGCTTCAGTGGTGTGGCACACGGGCTTAGTAGTTGTGGCGCACAGGCTTAGTTGCTCCGTGGCATGTGGGGTCTTCCCGGACCAGAGCTTGAACCCGTGTCTGCTGCATTGGTAGGCAGATTCTTAACCGCTGCACTACCAGGGAAGCCATCATTTTCTACTTTTTTTTTTTTTGTGGTACGCGGGCCTCTCACTGTTGTGGCCTCTCCCGTTGCGGAGCACAGGCTCCGGACACGCAGGCTCAGCGGCCATGGCTCACGGGCCCAGCCGCTCCGCGGCATGTGGGATCCTCCCGGACCGGGGAACGAACCCGTGTCCCCAGCATCGGCAGGCGGACTCCTAACCACTGCACCACCAGGGAGGCCCCCATTTTCTACTTTTAACCTACTTATATCGTTATATTTAAAGTGGGTTTCTTGGAGATAGCAAATCGATGGGTTGGGTTTTAATCCATTTTCACATTCTCTGTCTTTTAATCAGTATATTTAGACTATTTACACTTAATATAATTGTTATGTTTGGATTTGTCACTTTAATAATTGTTTTTACTTCCTCTGTTTTTATTCTGTTCTCTTTTTTGCCTTTTAGATTATTTGAATTCGTATTTTTTAAATTTTCTATTGAATTTTTAGAGATATCTCTGTATAGTTTTTTTAATGGTTACTCTAGAGATTACAGTATATATGCTTGGCTCTTTACAGTGTACTCAGAAATAATATTTTACCACTTCAAGAGAACTGTTAAAACCATCCCACATATAGCATCCTTTACCTCTCACCTTATGTTGTACTTGTCCTATGTATTACATCTACAAACACTGAAAACTTCCTTTCAAATGTCACACATATTTTAAAGAACTTAAGAGGAGAAAAAAAATACTCTTATCATTACCCTTTCTGTTACTGTTTGTTCCTTTTTGAAGTCTGAAGTTCCTCTGGTAACATTTCCCTTCCACATGAAGAATTTGCTTTAAGTATTTCTTTAGAGCAGAACTTCTGGCAGCAAATTCTCTGTTTTCCTTCAACTGCAAATTTTATTTTGCTTTTATTCTTAAAAAATATTTTCACTATATATAGAATTTTGGATTAATAGTTATTTTCTTTGAACACTTGAAAAATGTTCCACTCCCCTCTGGTCTATATGGTTTCTGATGAGAAATCTATAGTGATTCGGACTGTTGCTCCCCCAAATGTAAATGTATTGTTCTTGTCTGGCTACTTTCAACATTTGTCTTGTCTTTAGATTTCAGCAGTTTTATTGTAGTGTGAATTTCTTTGTGTTTATTTTCTTTGGGGTTTGCCGATCTTCTTGAATCTGTGTCTGTCTTTTGCCAAATTTAGGGAATTTTCAGCTGTTGTTTCTTCAAATATGTTTTCTGTCCAACACTATTTCCTCTCTTTGATGACACAAATATCAGAGGTTTGATACTACCCCACAGGTCCCTGAGACTCTGTTTATTTATTTTTTCCATCTTTTTTCTGTTTTTCAGATTGGATAATTTCTGTTAATTGGTCTTCGAGTTCACTTTTTTTTTTTTCCGAGTTCACTTTTTCCTCTATCATCTCTGTCCTCCTGTTGAGCCCACCCAGTGAATCTTTAATTTTGGTTATTATACTTTTTCATTTTAAAATTTCCTTTTGGTTTTGCTTGTGGCTTTCTATTTTTCCAGTCATTTTAAGAGTGTTTGTCCTTACTTAGTGGAGTATGGTTGTAATGGCTGCTTTAAAGTCTTTGTCTAATAATTTAAACATCTGTATCATCACGGAGTGGCTGTCTTTGATTGTCTTCTTTTCCCATATGAGATATGAGATTTTCTTGGTTCTTTAAATGTCGATAAATGCTGGATTGTATCCTGGACGTTTTGTATGTTATGTTATATGACCCTGGATCTAGTTTAAATCCTGGGGAGAATATGGACTTGTGTTGTTGATGATGATGATGTTATAGCAAACAGTCAACCCAGTTAGGTTCAGCCTGGAAGTTCCCACCCACCTTCTGCTGTTTAGTGTCAGATCCATGCATAGTTCATGGATAAGCCCACGAATTCATGTACAACTTAATGGGATTGTTTTTTGAGCTCCCTCTTTTTTAAAGAGATCTCCCCAACACATTCTGGCCCTTAGGGACTCCCTTTTTTGGTCATCTGGCTAGAAAGCAAGAGTTTTAGTTTCCGTGTTCTGCCATGTGCTTCCCATGACTGTGTCTGTCTCTGAGGGTAATTGGCAACAGGATAGAGAGTAAAATGCAACAGGAGTTCTTCCTAAGCTCTTGGGACCTCAGTTCCTCTAGTCAGAGAGAAGGGTTCCCCTCCCTTGGAGTTTTATATGCTTGCCCAGTCACCACTGCTGTCACTGCTGCTGCCACTGCAGAATTCCTTAGGAGCTGGGACAAGAGAGTGTGGAAAAAATACACCAAAGAATGAGATATCCCCTATTCACTCTGATCTGTTGGGGCCCCCTTTCTAGAAATAGAGGGCTTTTCTTAGAGCTCTTTCTCTCTGTACCCAGGAGGCAGTTCCAGGTTTCAGATTGCTTTTGATTCCAGGCCAAGAGATATGGGAGGAAAAACAAAAACAAAATTCATTACCAATTTGGTGGGTTTTGTGTTCTGATGTCCTTCCCCAATGCCTACTACCATTATTTTTCAGTCCTTAGGTAATTGTTCCATGCTTTCTGTCCAAGGTTGTTTAGGTGCATTCAATAAGAAAGATAGGGTGGGGTATATTTACTCCATCTTGACTGAACCTAGAATTCCTTATAAATTTTTTAAAGGTCCTAACTGGTAGAAATTAGCCAATCCTTTTTCATCATCTTTACAAATAAATTCATATTTTCTGAAAGTAGTAGCTTTTTGTGTGAAATATGGTACCCAGTTTGGAAGTATAGATATGAAATTTTCATTGACAACTTTATTTTTCTGACAGGTAGGTCCACCCTTCTTTGGTAAAATGTTACTTCTCTCAGTGGTTGTTAGTGGTTGGTTAAACTGAGTACCTTCCAGGGCAGACATGAAATAGGAATCTTGTTTTTCCTTCTTTGGTGCCTCAGAAACTTGCCTTTTACTTGCCTTATTCAGATCTTTATCAAGAAATGGAGCACTGGAGCCCAGGGGACCAGGTTTTAGATATCTATTGCAAACTGATTTAAGCCAGTTCAGTTAAGAATGACTATTAAGTTCTTTTTAGAGTATATCGGGGAGTCACCGATAAGTTAGGTGATGGCTATAGATTACCTTTGTCACAACCTTGCTACCAGGGAACAGTGAAAGCAAGTCTCATTTGCTGCATGTAGACGTTGGCAAGCAAGTATGCACACAAGTAAGTCATATAACCAGTTCTGTAAGTTTGATGAAGTCCCAGTTCTGTCCTTTTCAGTGCTCCAGGCACTCTTTATGTGAAAGATTTCTGGTCTTGAAAATTGTCATGCGAATCTTTTAGTGTTCTGCACCGGAATCCTCCAAAATCTTGACTAGACCCAGGACCTTTTTGGTGGACCCAGCCTTAGGTTCCACTCCAAAGGGTGACTCCAGATTTATATGTCCTGTTAATGGAAGGGTATGGATTATCTCCAAATGTTTTTATTCAGTCTGTATGTTCCAAACATCACTAATTTACCAATAAGAACCCATTTCTGACATTCATCTTGCTAATTACAAGGCCTCTGTTTGATTAGAAATAAAGATAGCAAAAGCAGTATTAGAAGCCACCTCTGGAGTACGGCCTTTGATTTATCATCCCTGAAGGGTGTTTCTTTCTTAGAGACCTAAGGTATAGTTTTAAAACTCATCTGATTACTTTACATGAGGATGTCTATGTAAGGTATTTTAAAATAAATTATAGCTGTAATATACTACATTATAGTAGTATAATGGTGTAGACCTTTTGTTTTCAAACTGCGAGGTGGTGTCATGAGGCCAGGAGGAGTCAAACCCCCATTTTTTTCACTCCCATTCCGTTTGTATCCAGTAGGGTTTTCCAAAGGCTGCATGGCGTATGATGACACAACAGATTGAATGCAGAAGCAGATAGGAAAATCTAACTATCTTCTATTACACTAGACATTAGTGAGATTTGCAAAAATGTAAAACAATGACACTCATTAAATTTTTTGTTCATATTTGAAAATGTAAATTATTTAAAATAATCCATATTAAAAAGTCTTTAAGGTTCTCAGGAATTGTTTTAGAGTATAGAGAGATTCTGAGACCAAAAAGTTTGAGAACTGCTCTTATAGACACATGCTTTCATAGAACTCAAGCATTGGGCTTTATCTGCAGATGTTTTAAACTTTTTGTTTAGATATAATTTCACATTTATAAGAAGTTGAAAAATAAAAATAGGAAAAAGAATACCCATCTACTCTTTACCCAGATTCACCTATTTACATTTTATACCATTTGCTTTATTAATCTCTCTCTCTCTCTCTCTACACACACAATTTTTTCTGAACCATTTGCAGTTCACCCACATCATGGCTCTTTACTCCTAAATACTTGTGTATATTTGTTAAGAATAGGGATATTCATCAAAAGAGTCTTAAGAAACATTAAAAAAATTTTTAAGAAAGCAAAGAATAGGGATATTCTCCTACATAACTACAATGCAGTTACCAACTTCATAAATTTACATTGATACAATACTTTAATCTGCTGTCTCTGTATTCCATTTTTGTCAGTTAGCCTAAAAAGTCAATTATAACATTTTTCCCCTCCAATACAAAATCCAGTCTGGCATCCCATATTACATTCAGCTGTCATGTCTCTTTATCCTTCTTTTTCATAGCCTTTTTTTTTTTTTTTTTTGGTCTCTATGACATTGACATTTTAGAGGAATACAGCCCCTTCCCCTTTTATTTTTTAAAATTTAGTTATTTATTTACTTTTGGCTGCATTGGGTCTTTGTTGCTGCAGGCGGGCTTTCTCTAGCTGCATCGAACGGGGGCTACTCTTCGTTGCAGTGTACGGGCTTCTCATTGTGGTGGCTTCTTTTGTTGCGGAGCACCGGCTTGAGGCGCACGGGCTTCAGTAGTTGTGGCTCACGGGCTCTAGAGCACAGGCTCAGTAGTTGTGGCGCACGGGCTTAGTTGCTCCGCGACAGGTGGGATCTTCCCGGACCAGGGATTGAACCCGTGTTCCCTGCATTGGCAGGTGGATTCTTAACCACTGTGCCAACAGGGAAGTCCCCCACCTTCCCTTTTTAAATAGAACATTACTTATTTCGTATTTGTCAGAGGCTTAAAGTTGGTTTTCCAAAGTGATAAACAAAGTGTTTCTTTAAAGGAATGCTTGACTATAGAATTTTGCTTTATGTGGGCCTCAGAGCAATATTATAAAACCCTGGCAAGTTATCAAAATAGATAAAATGGGGATATCATTGAAATGGGTGTTTTAACTTTACTGCTCACGGTTCACGTGAATTGAAGAAACTGAATAAAAAATGTATTCTTAGTAGGGCTTCCCTGGTGGCGCAGTGGTTAAGAATCCACCTGCCAATTTAGGGGACATGGGTTCAAGCCCTGGTCCGGGAAGATCCCACATGCTGCAGAGCAACTAAGCCCGTGTGCCACAACTGCAGCCTGCGTGCCTCAACTACTGAGCCTGCGAGCCACAGCTACTGAAGTCCACGCACCTAGGGCCCATGCTCTCGTGCTCTGCAACAAGAGAAGCCACTGCAATGAGAAGCCTGCGCACTGCAACAAAGAGTAACCACCGCTGGCTGCAACTAGAGAAAGCCCGCACGCAGCAACAAAGACCCAACGCAGCTAAAACTAAATAAATAAATTTTTTTTTAAAATGTATTCTTAGTAAACATTGTAAAGTATTTGGAACTGAAACCGAGAAATAAGTTTTAAGTAAAGAGGAAGACAAATGTTTGAGTACTGCTTATGACCTTGGGCAAGCCACCTGACCTCTTTGTAAATGGAAATACTATAGAGTTTTGTTATTGTGGTTCTAAAGATAGCAGTACAGTGAAATTTGCTTGTATTCAAAATTACCCTTTAAACTCTAGACTCACACTCAAGATAGCTTATACTTTCAGATAGAACGAGCATATGAGATCTGATTTGTACTGAGGGAACAGGAAAATGAATCTCCCATCTCAAGCACACCCTGGGTCATAAGCTCATGAATACAGTGACTGGATGCAGTGGTCTGCACTATTTAAATGATTTCTCCCCTTTTTATACACTCATAAATTAATAGGACTTCAGTGCAATAGTGCCTGCATAATAAGGTTCTTGGAAAGTAATTAAATAATACAACCATCTGTCTTACAGATCGTGTTTTTGTAAAGTGAATTTATTCTAATGGATAGATTAATTAAGGAGCAATACCGTTTGTGTTGTGACACAATTAGATAACAAGGTGGGGAACTAGTGGCGTGGAAGAGAAGAACTGTAAACAGCACTGCTATTCTGAGTTATTCTTGTTGTCCTAATAGTAATTTGAAAGACCACAAGAAGGATTATGCTAATGAAAGTGCTGAGAAAGGCCAGAGTGAGGTGTGATCAATTGTAGGATTTCCTCAATGATGTTTAATTTTTATAACATATTCTTATAACTAAAAACATGCCTTTATTATTGATACTCTTAAGGAAAAAAATCATTTTTACTATGACTTGAAATTCCCTTGTCCCCAACCCCTGTTGTCCCATGGAAACAGTTGTGTTTATATGTGATTTTTTGGATAATGCAATGTTTATTTCAGTTCTGTCGTTATTGCAGAGCTGCCTGTATTTGTAAAGAACCTAGCACAGTATCTGACACTTTTTTTTAAGTTGCTTTAATTAGTGCACATGCATGAGCATGAGCTCGAGCACTGAGCTCATGTTCAATTTTAGGGAAAAGGCTTGTTTCCATTTCAGTAAGCAAGAGTGTTCTCCCCCACCCCTTTTTCTCCTTATTTTATTAGAAGTAGGGCCCAGAGAATCCCAGTAATAACACCAGGCCTGGTTGAAAGGTCATGGAAGAAAATTCATATGGATTTTTATGGGGACTTTGAGAGAAGAAAGTTCACTTCTTAGCACCGTCTTTTTCCTTTTCTTTCTTTGCCTCAAAACACCAAGTGAAATATACAAAGATTTTTTCCTTTTCTACCTTTAACATAAGATGGCTGTTCCTTTTCTAATTCTTACCTCCTACCCCTGTTTGAGTCCCAGTGCTTTTCTGTTATTTTTCTGACTTTGTTGGTATTCATCTGTCAGTGTTGTTGCAAAGGAAATTCTGACGTTGGTGGATGAACTAGCTGTCCAGTATGATATTTTACAGTTCTGATATGTACATCATTCACTTTAGAGCCTTTAGCAGTGTTTTTAACCTTGCACCATGGTATTGAGCCCAAAACAATTTGGTTTTGTTCAGTTTTTTTCTTTTGCTCTTAAAAACACAATGCGATGGAAAAGACAAAACCTCTGCTCTAACCCCTGCCCCATGAGAATGAGAGGTCAATAGAAATTTCTTTTCTTCATCAGGTTAGAGGGTAAGATATTAGAGGTGAGCATTTTTTTAAAAATCATTGTAGTTAGATATCCCTCTCTGAATATTAGACCTGGAAATATAATCACATTTAACTGTTTTCATATGTATTGTACCACTAGTGTTCACAACTACTAATCATCTGTAAAGGAGAAACTAAAAATATTTGAAACTTTCATCAGTTTTCACTTGGAGGCATTAAAGATTTTTTTTAAAAACCCTTGAGGGGCTTCTCTGGTGGCGCAGTGGATAGGACTCTGTGCTCCCAATGCGGGGGGCCCGGGATCAATCCCTGGTCAGGGAACTAGATCCCACATGCAACTAAGAGTTCACATGCCACAACTAAGCAGCCCACGTGCTGCAACTAAGGAGCCCACCTGCTGCAACTAAGACCCGGTGCAACCAAATAATAAATTAATTAATTAAAAAAAAAAACCTTGATATTGAAGTTACTATTACTATAGTCCTAAAAGAAAAGGCGAAGTTTTAGTTGTTTTGATTACATCTTTTATTCTGAAAATTAACTATCTTAACGGGATTCCAAAGATCTAAGTATGTTCTAGTTTGCAAAGCTAGATGATTTTGAACTTGACACCCACCTAGCCAGCCATTTCTTAGGGATTTATGAAGAGTTATGGAAATACTTTTATCACACTGGTAAAATATTTCCATGTAAATACAAAGAGTAGTATTTAATATTACTGATATTACATGCAGTTTTTAAAATTCTGAAATGATTTTAGATACATTGCTGTCCTCCTTTTTGCTTTCTTTTCTTACCTTTTTCTTCATTCCTTTAGATATCAAGATCAGCTAGAAGGTTTTGAAATTGCTTTAAAATTTGGTTCCAGCACTCCATTTGGCACTGTTGACTTGGGAAAGTCTCCTTATATGATTCCATCTCCCACTTTTTATCCTTTAAGATTGTCTCTTACGCAGTAGCTTTGTTTTGTCCTCAGAGGAACTGACTGTCATGGCCAAGAATAAATTAAAATCATAGTGATACACAGTAAATCATTCTGTGTCTGTACTGAAAATGACTTATGCTTGGTCCACAGTTAATTTTGATTTATTCCACAAGTCTCCTTGAGTATATACAGATGTTCATAATGGAAAAGATTTTGTAGAATAAAGGGAAAGGGAACTCAAGAAAGTGATTATAAATCAAAATTCCATTTCTTATTTTATTGAGACACTTTCAGGAGGTATGCAAAATCAAAACCATTTTTAGAATAATGTAGTTTTCCTCTTGCACTCTCATTCACAAGTCGAGTTTTCCAGAGATTACACAATAAGTGATGATGTCACCACTCTGACAGCTGATGGAATGTGTGCTTGTGTATTCTTGTTTTTTGAAAGTTTCTGAGTTTTAATTTATAATACAGTAAATAGCAATAAATATAACCACATTTTAAAAGCTTAATCATTTTTAAGAGTTTAAAGGAGGGACTTCCCTGGTGGTGCAGTGGTTAAGAATCTGCCTGCCAATGCAGGGAACACAGGTTCGATCCCTGGTCCAGGAAATTCCCACATGCCGTGGAGCAACTAAGCCCACGTGCCACAACTACTGAGCCTGCGTGCTACAATAACTGAAACCCACATGCCTAAAGCCTGTGCTCCACAACAAGCGAAGCCACCACAGTGAGAAGTCCATGCGCTGCAACAAAGCATAGCCCCCTCCCTCCGCAGCTAGCGAAAGCCCATGCGCAGCAACGAAGACCCAATGCAGCCAAAAAAATAAAAATAAGAAAAATAAAATTAAATAAACTAAAAAAATTAAAAGTTTTAAAACAGAAAGAAAAAATAGTATAAAGGAGTCTTGAGACCAAAAGGTTTGTGAAACACTTCCCTATTGGCATAGTTAAATTGAATTTTCAGACTTGCTCCTTCTCATTTCCTGTTTATTGTAGGGTTGTTTGTTTGTTGGTTATTTTTTAGGAGCCATACCTATTCTCTTTATACTCTCTCAGGAATAGAACGTGCGTTTTAGTTGTGAGTGGCAGTTCAGGAAGTTGTCTGTAAATAGTTTTTTCATAAAGGTAAAAAGCTGATGTAGAGGACAGAACTTTCTTCTAACAGTACTGCCCAGAATGACTATCTTATGATATGATGTTCTCATCACTGGAGGGGTTCAAGCATAAATCAGACAACTATTATCAAGAGTATTTTTTTTTCCTTGGCTGCGTCGGGTCTTAGTTGTGGCACTCGGGATCTTCGTTGAGGCACGTGGGATCTTTCATTGCGGCGCACAGTGTCTTCATTGCAGCTCTCGAGCTTCTCTCTAGTTATGGTGTGCGGATTTTTTCTCTCTAGTTGTAACGTGCAGGCTCCAGAGTTCATGGGCTCTGTAGTTTGTGGCACGCGGGCTCTCTGGTTGAGGTGCGCGAGCTCAGTAGTTGTAGCATGCGGACTTAGTTGCCCCACGGCATGTGGGATCTTAGTTCCCAGGGATCGAACCCGCGTCCCCTGCATTGGAAGGCGGATTCTTTACCGCTGGACCACCAGGGAAGTCCTTCGAGAGTATTTTTAAAGAAGATTAATAGTTCAGGTAGGAGATGTACTATAAGGAATCTAATAATATAAGGTCCCTTTAAAAGACACTTAAAATCCTACAGTTTTAGGGCTGAAATCAGTTTGGTTGCATGTGAATCCTAATGCTAATAGAGTGGGGTTCTTGTTAGTTGGTATTGCCTAGTTAAATTCTTTCCTGTTGAATCTCTTAAAAAATTAAAATGAATTACAAAAATGGACCCTTTGATTTGTTAATTCTGTTTATTTCTCCCATATAAAATATGATATATTTAATCAACTTGCTTACCCTTTTTTCATGTGTTTTATTTCAGTTGGTCGCATTATGTTTCAGCTCTTTTCAGATATATGTCCAAAAACTTGCAAAAACTTCCTTTGCCTATGCTCAGGTAAATGAATTATTAAATTATTTCCAATGAGAAGTCCTGGCTTACAGTTTTACCTTGCTTAACAGAGTAGATATTTTCCTTAAAAAGTAATGATCTGTGAAATGAGTTTAGCAAATAAAAAATATTATTTTCACTGATATGATGTTAGGGAAGCATTTCTTAAAGGGAAGAGAGGAGAAAGAAATGGTCTCAGAAATGAAAAAGGAAGTACCACCATATGTAATGAAATTTTTATCCATTGTAGTTTATAAAATAATAGTATATTCAAAACTGACTTATTTTGGTAGAATTTTACAGATTTTAGTACTTTGAACAAATTTAGCATTCCAGATTTCACAAGAAATTTAGGATTAGAAGATAGAGAAGCAGAACATAATGAGATTGTTCTTTGTTACATGTAATTGGATTTATATTTTTAAAAAGTAGAAAAAATAGGGAGGACAAACATTTATGATGTTACTTATCTCTTACAGTGCCCAACACAAGGGAGGGATTTGACAAAGGATTAATTGGATGGTGCTTTCCATGGAAGGATAGTTTGTAGCTAAACTTCATTTCTTTTTTTTTTCCAGGGGAGAAAGGCCTTGGGAAAACAACTGGGAAGAAGTTATGTTATAAAGGTTCTACATTCCATCGTGTGGTTAAAAACTTTATGATTCAGGGTGGGGACTTCAGTGAAGGTAGAGCTAAAAGTTATGCTCTTAATAACTGTCAGTTTCTAAAGCATCTCATTATTACTTTTAATTGTAAATATAGTGTCACAGTATGATGTAAATATTAGGTGGTCAGTGAATAGTTGTTGGATGAATGACTGTTATAGGCCAAGAATGTATAAAAAGCAAAATACTAAGACTTCTTTTCGTTTGTTTTTACGCAGTTTTAATACAGTTACTTGGTGCCAAAGTACTGTTCAATTGTTTTTATTCTTTTAGAATTTTGTTGGTGTGATTGCTGTTTGAAATAAGTGGGTCATGGAGAGAATTTTTAAAATAGTTTTTATTATAATGGGATTGGATTTATAGTTTAAAACTGAGGTTAATTGAGGAGTCTTAGAATTTTTATCATCTGCAGTAATTACTCCTTCAGCAAATTGAAACCATAAAAAGTAATTTATGTGTATTAGTATATTTTTAGTTTTCATTATTGTTTAATGTAGCTCATTATTTTCAGGTAATGGAAAAGGTGGAGAATCAATTTATGGTGGATATTTTAAAGGTAAGGCTTAATATTTTATGGTCTTTTGTTTCAGTTCTGATATTAAAGCAAGTTTGATCATGTACTTTTAATGAGAAGAGGTTTACTTATAGTTCACTTTTTGCATGAAACTAATGCTGCATGAAAATACTTTATTTGCATGAACTTGGGGATAAATTACATTGTAATATATAACTTAATTGACAAGATTAATTAAGGCTAACTTTATGGTTAAACATGACTTTCAGCATGGAGGTTAGGCAACTATATACATGAAAACTCCTATCTTCCTGCCTAAAACTGTCAACATATTCTTTTGTTTATAGAGAATGTGGTCTTTTGCAAAATGAAAAGGTAAGAGAACGAAGCTCAGTAACACAAACTCCAACTCTGTTCCCTTGCACCCTTCCTAATAAATTTATGGACAGTCTGGGTCAGGTTGTGGCTGGATTTCTTATATTGCTTGAAGACTTGGAAAATTCTGTATACTGTTTCATACATGCATCTGTATCTTCTTTTCTTTACCCAATGGGTTATTATTTCCACGTCAGGGAAAAGAATCTAGTTAATGTTTATTTTCTCTAAACCAAGCAATTGCTTTGAATAAAATTTGGTATTTCTTCCTTTCTCAAAGGTTTGTATGTTTTCTTTTGTATACTAGAGCTGTATGATTGTGTTTTTTTCCTACAGTAGTATTTGCATAAATCTAACTATTGCACTTGCCCCAAAAAGCCTTAGAAAAGTCAGTTGTGGAAATTTATAATGGGATCCAATATTACCAGGTTTTAATGCCATGATAGCTTCAGTGTTATAATAGTCTTTTATATTTCTTTTGGGGGAAAATGGATTACTACTTTTTCAGAAGCCTGTTCCCAAGGTAATCTTTTTTTTTAAAGTTTTCTATGTTTCTGTTTGTTTTAAAGAAAGATTTGTTTGTATGAGTGTTAACAGGAAATTTAAATTAGTTTTCAGGATATTTCTGCTGGAATTAAATCCATCTCTAAGTGATCTTTATGACAGAGTCTTCCCTTGGAGCTAGTAGGAAACAGCTCTTTAGCTGGTTCTATTAGCATGTAACAATTTGAAACTAATGCTGTAGGCCACTGTAATGTGGTTGTTCCCTGTGGCAGATATTTGTATATCAAAAAATTGTATTTTGACATTTAAATTTTTGTACTTACAGGACTTGCTTCCTTAGTTTTTGATCCTATTGATTAGAAAGAATCTACATAATTTAATTTAGGCATGTCCCTACAACTTAGCTTATTGTAATATTTTGGTTTTTGGTTTCATAGTCTAGCATCAATTGAATTGAGTAATAAATTTACCATATAGAAATTAAGCACATAAGAGGATTTTTAAACTCCCATGTATAGTGCCTTATGCAGGTTAATTGGAAATTTGGAAGAAATGAGCTTTACTGTAAAGATTTTTCTAAAATTTTCTTGCTGGTTTTCCCTGAAAGTTAATAGTTTAAACATCATTTAACCAAAGTATGTTACTACTAAAAGTGACTGTTCTAAGGCTGTTTGTATAAAAGTGTTAAATATATGTTCTTTTTTCTCAAGGCTAAGTAGTAAATAAGTAGCAGTTTTTGTTTTTGTTTTATGCTTTTGTTATTTGATTAGTTAAAAGAATTTTTTTCAAAGTATTCAGTCAAGTATCTGTACTGACCAGAAGAGGAATTTCATCCTTTGCTTTCTATTTATTACTTTGAACATTGCACTTTAAAAGTGACTTATAATTGTAGACTGACAAATTTGTGTTTTCTTCAAACAGATGAAAACTTTATTCTCAAACATGACAGAGCGTTCCTTTTGTCAATGGCAAATCGAGGGAAACATACCAATGGTTCCCAGTTTTTCATGTGAGTAGGCATAATTCAGAGATGAGCTTTTTCTAAACAGAGAAGCGCTGTTCATGAGAAAGATGGTATCGATAAACCAAGTTTAATGCTAGATTCTGTCAACTTGGGTTTTATTATGTTATAGTAATTGATAAGCTCTAACAGCCACCTCAGCGGTAAGCATATATCCTGGATTTGAAGAATGGTACTTAAAAGGCGTAACTTAAAGATGTAAATTATTTTCAAAATATGTTGTCATCTTAAGAAAAGAAATTGGCTTTGACTTTTAACGAATTTGGGGGCTCAGATTACCAAATCTGGATTGGAACATAAACCCTTGATGAACATTTAAAACTTGTCCATGACTAGGACTGGATGTGCCCTTGGCATGGAAAGCATTTGGTTTGAGTAAACCATAGTATGGTTGCTTTTTCTCTAACTGCTGTTCTTTGAACCAGTTTGAGAGAGGTGCCATTGTTTTCTGACATTGTATAGAGATAAATGATTTGGTGTTCAGCCAGCATTGTTAACAATCTTAAACTTTGTGAGATCTCTATGCGTAATTGAATTAACCCAATGTTGCTATCATTTCCACCAAAGTTTATGATATTATCACTTAGAAAACTTCAGAATGCTGAATTTGATATTTAAAAAACAAACACCTTTACGTGTACGTGTATACACAACCAAAACCTTACTTATTTCTCATCTGAAAGACTTTTGGCATACTTTTAGTTATATTCTTATCTAAAGCTACTCCAAAACCTATTTTTATTATAATCCCATGATATAAGATATGAAAGATAATTGGCTAGCATGGAGTTTAATGCTTTTGATTGGAAGTAAATCTCCGCAGTTATGCTATGTATATTGGAGAAATATTTTTCCATGGTTTGCCAGAAAAAAAATTTTGTCATCTTTCTGAATGGATGAGTATGAATGGCGCTTCCCTGTCTTTAAAGGAGTAAATTATTCATATAAAATAAATCTCACACTTTAAGTTTGTGTGAAAAATAGATTCCAACATGATCTGATAAAGTTCAGATAAGGGGCATTCTGTTCCTAAGAATGTCCTAAAAATGGAAAGCTGATAGAAGATGATAATGCTTGGAGTTGTGCAGGAAAAAAGGAAGGCCTAAAACAGTTATTCCTGTATCTTGTTTTGATCCCATAGAGTATTAGTTATTACCCTACTTTACTAGAGTATTTTTCAATTCTTAACCTCCTTGAGGGCCAAAAAAAAAGTAGGGGGAAATATTTTGAAAAACTTGATGTAGAAGCTGTTTACTCTTTGATTGAGGTTTCCCATTTCCATTTTTAAGCTTATCTGAACTGTGAACATGATAAACTAATGATTCATTGGTCAAAAAGCTACCATCTGAGGGCTCTAAAGTTTCTTTTAGATTTCCTTTTTTATATCAGTACATTTAAATTTTTATTTATCTGGTAGCAGCAGCTTCTTCCCATTGTTATATACTAATTAGCTTATTTAGAAAATGTTAGAGTTAAAACCCGTGCACCTACATACATTAGTTAAAATCCAGTATATGAGATTCTCTCTTCAAAAAATTTAGAGTATCTTGTTTTTATGTTATTTAGTACTTGCTTAAGCCTTTTCTAGAAATGTTTAGTATCAAATAAAATTAAAGCCGTGTCTGTTTTCTACATAGCTTAATTTTACATTAGACTATTTTTTGACAAGGAATACCAAATTAAAATTTTAACATCTGTAAATTAGTATTAAATTTTTTAACCTTGTTTTCATAATTAACTGATTGTAGATGGCACTAAAATCACTGTGAACTTGTGATTGAAAGAAAATTTTCTACTTTTAGTTTGACATTTACTTCTGGAAATGAGTTTTCAGTTAAAAGCAATCTTGGAAGTAAACATTTTTGCATTCACAAAAAATCCTTCTCTGTCTCTTTTTTTTTTTAAGAAGTTTTTATGCGTGTGCTTTTTTTTATGTGAGCTAAAAGTACCAATTCCTCAGGGGTTGCAGGATAAAATAAAACTAATGTTCACTTTGCTAAACAAAATGTTTCTTTGCTTTTATAGAAGGGATAGGTAAAATGGAGATGGTAGCCCATGAAAGAAATAGCTTTGAAAGTCTATGTCTTACAAGCCCAAATTCTTTTGGAATTGGAAGTAGTAAAAAAGTATAATGTACTATCTTCAAATTGTATAGATGACCACAGATAATCGCTCTAAAAGTTGAGGTTCTGAGGGTTGATGGTCACTGAGCTGTCTGAAGGCTTCCCAGGGTGGCTTCTGCGTTTCATCCTCCTCCCACAGCTCTTCCTGTGGCACCTTGAGCAGCAGTTCTGCAGTCTGAAAAAGAAAGGGTAGTGTGAGAATGGATCATAAAATGCCAAGAACTGCCTTTATAGTTCCAGTTTTATAGGCTTAATAAGGACTTTTAACATATCCTTGCACAATTGTATTTGTAGTTTATGCTATACATCTGTTACCTTGTAATTCTAAGGAGTAAATTTGATGCAGTTAGTGTGGGTACTTGAGCAAAATGTTCCTCAAGAATTCTTGAGCAATAACTGTTGTGCTCAAGAATAACTATTGTGCTTTGTGCAATAACTATTGTCTTCATTACTTAAAACATTTAAAACCTCCCCTTCCTAAGGCATATACATCATCTTATTAAACATATTTTTGTATCTATTGCTTTCTTTGGGTGGAAAAATTATGTGTGTGATAAAAAACAGATTATCTTCTATAAAGCTATTTGTAATTTTTGCAGTAACTGCTTTTATCTACTACTATATTAGTCATAGTGATTTTGCTTTTAGGGGCCTAAATAGAAGAAAACTAATTGTTTTTGGAATAGTACTTCTCAAGAAACGTGAAGAAGTGAAATATGGCACTATCCCCATGAATCACTGAGGAAGTAATGGTTTGTTCATGCTGAGCTATTTTTGAAGGAATTCAAAGAACTGGGACTAGAGTAGTAACCAGGTTAACTGGATCCTTGTTATTTATTTTTTAGGCCAAAGACTAGGAAGAAGTCACAGCAGAAGCTATAGGATTACAAAGTTTTAGACTAGAAAAGAATTTAGAGAGCCTTTGTTCTATAGATAATGGTGAGTAAGGAAGAAAAGACATATGCAGCCCAGGTTATAGGAGTTTTACTCATAATCCTAAAGAAATTGATAGCTAGAAAGAGAATGCTGCACACTGTAAGCTACGTAGGTTTATTGACCGGTCTGCTCTGAATTTATTTATTTATTTTATTTTATTTTACTTCATTCTACTCTATTTTATTTTTATTTTATTTTATTTTATTTACCTCGCTGCGCAGCTTGTAGGATCTTAGTTAGCTCCCTGACCAGGGATTGAACCCGCGTCCTCGGCAGTGAGAGCGCAGAGTCCTAACCACTGGACCATTGGGGAATTCCCCAGAATTTATTTTAATTTTAGTAAGTTTTAGACACCACAAGCATTGCTGGAGAATAATATGACACATAGGAAAGGATTTTTCTTTTCCTTTGGCTGTCAGTCATGACAGTCTGTTAATTCTGACTCTGATTTTCATTGTCTTTATTTTCATTCATCAAAAGGATAAAGAAGATACTGCATAAAGTAATCATTAAAAAGATTAGTTAGGTGATTTCTAGCTTTGTATTAAATAACTATTCTCCTGGGTTAGAGCACTAACCTAGCTATCAGGAAGCCTTGTATCTAGTCTTACTTAGCTATATACCTTGAGTTAGTTTTGTTTTTCCTTTTCTGTTTGTAAAATATCTACCCCACTTTCAAATATAAAGTAAACATTTTGGTGTGAAAATGCAGACATAAAAGGAAGAAAGTGTTTTGTAGGTTGATCCTAAGTTTCTGAATATGTGGAATGATTTATATGCAAATATTATCTCTCCTAAAGGAAATAGTTGTAATTGCTTAATTTTCATCAGTCTGAAAGGTGCTGCAAAGAAACTCTGGCTCATCTTGCCTAAATTGGCTGCAGTCTCTTCATCGGCTGCTGTTAGAACATGTTTGAGTGGCGGTTGCTGTCGTCTCCCTTGGCTTAGTCTGTGCGGGCCTCATATCACAACCAGAGAATGAAAAGACCCATAGAGCCTTGGAGAACAGGCTCTGTCGTTGGCCACTGTCAGTGGTCATGATAATTATAAAAATACAAGAAAATAAGATAATGTCGAAAAGTCAGACTTTGAACTTTAAACAAAAAGTGTGTGTTGAATTTTAACAGTCATAAATAGGACTGTGGGAGGAAAACATAAGTTCTAGGATATATTCTATGTCATTTAAGAATGGCTACTTACCTGAATGGGAGAGAAGTGCTGATCGTTTCAGAGTAGCAGAGCAAGGGAAGTTGAGGGTGGTTTGGTTTTAAGGGCTTTATAAAGCTATATTGATATTTTTGGGGTAGCAAAAGTAGATTTGGGGTAGAAATCTTTTTCCCTTCACATATTCATGAATTTGTGTGAGAAGAAATGCTAGTAAGTGTTAATAACCTGAGAAGTTCTGGCTTTTTTCCCTACTTTTTTGGGGGTAATACCTTCATATGTTAATTTCAAGATTTTTTCATGAACAGATTTCACGACACTTAACCATAATCCATCGTCTCTGGATATTAAGTGTCATCCCTAACATCCAGTCTTAATATTACTTAGTGTTTGTGTGACATTTGTGTTAGCAACCTGGAAGGAATTTTGTATCTCATGGTGTTTGGTGTGTGTTATGTTAATGTTAGTGCTGAATTTTTTAAAGCTGTTTTATTTTGGTGACTTATGGAACAATAGGTAGAGCACTGTAATGTGGCTTGGTTAGTTTCCATTGCCCTTACATGAGCTTTGTCACTCTGTACAATTTGGTGCCTCTTACAGGTGTGATAGTTTCAGGAGTTGAAGGGAAAAATTGCATGTTAAAGCCTGCTTAAGACAGAAATAGGTTGTCTTTGTTTCCTTCTCTCATACTACTTTACAACTAGAGTCACTTTTTTTTTTCAACATTCATTGGAAACACCACATTATTTAAAACATTTTTTTGACAGTAATTCATGTATCAATGCCTTTATAAGAAATTAAAGCTATTTTAAAATATTTCAAGATTTAATATATCCAAAACCCCTATAAAGAATTTTGTCCACTGTATGTAATACAGGTTTTGGTCTGAATAGTAACAGATATGGTTAAAGTTTAATCGAATTAAAATTGGTCAGACAGTGTATATTCATTGAACAAAAAATTTTCATAATGGAGAAAATCAGATTAGACAGGAAAAGAAAGTACTGTGGCCAAGATTTGACAGCATACTTTTTCTTATACTTATCTCTCTCTTGCCTTTTTATCCTTTGAGAAGATCCTTAAAATTCTAGGTATGCTGCCTTATTATTTTATTATTATTATTATTTTCAGTTCCTTAACAACTATAAGAGTGTATGCAATGGCAGTGCAGTGAACAGAAGCTACAGTCTAAACATTTGGTCATTAACTCCTGATGGTAATCTGTTTCGATGTGTGACCAAAAAAGCTTTCAAATGTAGAAACATGAAAGGTACTTTAATTGTTTGAAGTGAATTAGTAAAAAAAGTTCCCTGAAATTTTGTTTTAAGTCTCTTAACTCAGTTCTTTCCATTGAAATTTTTGATTTCTACTGCTAGTAACTGCTCCTGGGCATTCAGATTTTTTACTAATGTATGTATTCAGGATACATTATTCTCTTTCTGAGAAGGATGTTAGTTGATGACTTAGCCAGCTTCTGTGATTTGTAAAGCAATATATAATGTTTTGTTTCTAGCTATTATTCACACTCTGGTGTTACAATATTAGGGACCTGAGCAGATTTCCACTTCAACTACAATGCTTTTCTTAAACATAATTCATCTCTACATACATATCCTATGTGAAAGAAAATTTAGAGCCCTCCTTTTTAAAAAGCTTTCTTGCTTTGCATAAAACTTGAAAGTATTTAATTTCAAAGTTATATTGATATTAAAACATAGATTCAGTCTTGTCTTAAAAGTGTATTACAATTTATTTCTTGCCATTTTTGTGTAAAATTTACAGAAAGAGTGTTACACCGTGCGCTCCAAAGGTAATGTCTCATTACTCTAAGGCTCTCTCTTTTTCTTTCTTTGCCTTTATCTCTTTAATCCTGTTGTTATGTGCATTGAACCATTTTAAGAAAAAAAACTTTCTGCTTGATCTGTGGCAGCAGTACATGTAAAACAAGTGTGTTTTATTGTTCATGGTTAATCCTGGGAAGTATAATTTTAATTTCAGTGGCTTGTTACCACCTAGTTCCCACACATCTTGGGGGGTGGGTTATATTGTATATAATGGTTTAGATCTCATTTCAGTACAGAACTGTTAATTTCTGTATAAGGCCAAAAGCTGCTTTGATAATGGTAAAAATATATATATAGATTGTTTTTTGGAGTAACAGTGATACTTTGCAGTTTCTAAGATTTACAAGGTTTAAATGTGCATATATTTTTAAAGCAGATTCATAGGTGAGGGAAACTAGAAAATCAGTGTTTGAGTGACAGGAGAAAATGGAAATGTGAAAATATTGAAAGCTTTTCTAATTTGAAATGTTCTTGTGGTTGTTTCTCCTTTAGGTATGTTTTCATAAGCATGTATAAATTACATATTTATGATAGTCTCTGGCCTTAAGGTCTTAACTTACTGAGCATATGTTACCACTGCCTGGGTCTTTACAGCTGTATAGTTCTGAAACATCAATACAATTAAGAGTTGGTGGGGTGAGATCTCTTTGCCCATTTTAGTAGAATTGAATGGCTTGGACCGAGCATATCATTCCCCCCGGCCCATCAGCCCAGTGCCAGCAAGCTTGCTTTACATTGGAATTTCTACTCTTAGAGTGTGGGCTGAGAACCCCAGGGGGCTTTTGTTAAGATACTTTCAGTATTCTTATTATGTAGTCTAACCCAACTAAAGCATAAATTTGTACTTCTGCATCCTGAATTGCAGATGCAAGTAATGGACTTAATTATTCCCACCAGTTTAGGCACAGTCGGCCAGTTGAAATTTGTCCTTGAAATAATTGCTCTTGTCTTCATTTGTTTTCTTCACTACTGCACTAAAGGACCAAGTTTGTCTTCAGTTTTCATTTGAATTAAAAACAAAACTTGAGTCTGTCCATAAAGGTTCTATCCTCAAATTGAGTTTCAAGTATTACGTTGCTGCATCACTGCAGTTAGCTCAGATGTTTTAATCTCACTATTTGCTCCAAAGGTTTGCTCTAAGGTGGTTTTCATAGCACTCCTGTTAGCCAGGATGCAAATTGAATTGGGTTGTTTGTGTTTTAAGACTATCTGTAGGCTTTTCCCCATTACCAGAATATCTGAGAATTGTGAGAGAAAGGTCCAAGGGAGAGGAATATATCTAATCAATAAATCATTGTTTTCACTACTGCATGTTTGAGACTGATCCCTTATATTGTAGAACATGTTTACCTTTAAAATTTTTACCTCTTTCCATCTTTCATACAGTGGAATCACTGTCTAGCGTATGTACTAACTTCTTACTATGTTTACTGTGCTTGGTAAAGTTTTTTAATTATGGGAAGCACAATTCTATCTTAAAGTTCTTGTCCAGGGTAATTTCGGGTTGCTAGTTTCATGATTTAAGCATCAGTGACTCACCAGTTCGCGAGATTTTCTTCTTCTTTCTTTCTTCTGCCTGTTTTTATTCATTTTTATTGTTACATTGGCTTAAACTACCACTTCTCAATCTTCTAAGGAAAATTTGAGACAGTGGTTTTAAAACTCAAGATTCCCTTTAAAATTCTGGCACCTCTTGAGTTGATATTTTAATTTTTTAAAACTAAATTCTGTAGTGCTTTTCCAGAACTGAATATTCTTAATGTAAGTATAAGTGTTACATTTCCTGGTAGAATGATTTTTAACATTGTTGTGAAGGTTAAAATTGTGTTTTACTGACTTAACGTTTCATAGAATTGCCTTAAAATGAGTATAAAAATTGGTAAGGGAGCTTCTAGTACAATTGACTGCCTTAACATGGCCTGATAATCCAGTGACCTTTCTCTCAAATATTATTTCTCTTTCTTATAAACTAAGATGTTTGTGATAGATACTTCTGAGTCTAGTTATCTGCTTTTGAATTTTTTCCCACTGAAATTCACATAGTCTGAAGATCTGTGGAAGTGTTATGGGAAAACTAGCTTGGGTTCAAAACATCTTAACCAAATATACCCCATAAGACTTCCCAAGAGTGACTGCCAGTTTGTGACTATAGAAGCAGCGGTTGGGTGTTTTCTGGGCCATGGAAATTTAAAGTGTCTATAATGTCATGATTACTTAGTTTGCTGTCAGAGTGTTAGCAGATTGAAGGTTTGCTCTCTACTGCATTTTCAGAGTTGCTGTGAGTGGCAGAGAGTCACCTTAGGTGAAGGAAGAGGGGCAGGAAGTTCTGAAAACAGGACTCCTGAGGCCTACCTCCATCTGCCTGCTTAAAAGATGCAGACTGACTCAGTATGAAAAATAATGGATAGAAAAATTCGTTTAAGTATGTGGGGCAAGTGTTAAGTGTTGATCACACTTCTTTCCATAAGCAAATGGCTAGGTGTTTTTTATTCTTGTTTAATTATCTTGATAAATTTTGAGTTTGTTGTTGTTGTCATTGTTTTGGATTTGAGAATAACTTTAATTTTAATGTATATTTATGCTGTGTATTTCAAACCTATATCACATATATGTATACATATATAGTCTTCATGTTGGAGAGAGATATGAGTTTGTAATTCATTATAATCTTGAGGGTTTTTTTAAATCAGTAAAATGACTACTGTTGCTGTTTTTAAGCTTATTAAGTTCAGGTGTGTATCATGTTTAACTTTTTCCCCTATCTTTTTATCTTTACCTCTTTGTCCTCTACATGCTGTGATTTAAACCCTTCTGCTCTGTTCACCTGAACACCTGGTTTTTGCCATCTTCTTTATGTTGATGTTTGTTACACAGTACCACAAAACCTGCTCCACACCTGGATGGGTAAGAGTTATGTTCTTTTTATCTTGGAGAGGTGTTTGGGTGGCCAGTTCAAGACAGATTAGACCATGGGTGAACCCTCAAGGGGGCGCTCTTGATCTCTGGGTTAATCTCATAGCTGAGCTCTTCCTAAGGATCACAGGGTGCAGTAGTCTTGAGACCTCTCATGTCACTGAAGGGGTCTTTGCGTGGGCTCATGGGTGAACTTCTCAGGCATGCGCTCTTGAGTGACCCTGTAAGGATGGTGTCTGAGTATCAAGTCCAATCTGATTGTTATCAGACTCTTTACTATAAAATAGTTAAGAACCATTGTTTTTAAGGCAGAAAACTAAGGCCCAGTTTGAGATTTTTTTTTTTTCCTTTTATGAAGCAGTAGTTCTAATTTCCTTCTAGTTGCTTCATACATCAAACACTTCGCTCTTATTTTCAGGTCTGTGGATATGTCATTGATAACAGTTGTCTTGATTACTGCTCATGGCTTAATTATCCTCAAAACAATTTTTTCTTGAATTTGTATTGCAACAGGGTGCATGTTGTCTTTGGACTAGTTATTTCCGGTTTTGAAGTAATCGAACAAATTGAAAATCTGAAAACTGATGCTGCAAGTAGACCTTATGCCGATGTGCGAGTTATTGACTGTGGGGTGCTTGCCACGAAGTCAACAAAAGACGGTAAGAGTGTTTTGGGGGTAGAGGGAACTAGGATGCAGGTAACACATGTTGAAGACTGTAACTTAAAGATACCTCCTAGATTTCAGTAGTGGAAGAAACTCCTACGAGTAGTATAGCAATAGCCCTGATGCCTCTATATCATACCCTGTATCCAACCCATCAGGGAATCTTTTCAAATCTGACCTCTTCTTTTTACTTCCCCTGCTATCAGCGTGGTCCAAACCCAGGTATCTTTTACAAGATAGCAATAGCCTCATTACTGTTCACTTTGCCTCTGTCCTTGCTCCTCTGTAATCTTTTCTCAGCAACGATAGCTTCCTGACTGGTCTCCTTGCTTACACTCTTGACCCTCTACAGTCCTCAGCAGCACCCAGAGCCATCTTCTCCAAGGGCTCCCTCTCCATCGGCCAAAGCTAAAGTCTTTACAACGGTCTGTAAGGAATTCTGGCCTTCTGCTGTTTCTCTAATCTCTCTTTCCCCTCATTCATTGTCTTGCCAGCACGTTGACCTTTATTCGGACATGTCAAGCACTCAGGGACTTTGTGCTGGCTGTTCCTTCTCTCTGGAATACTCTTCGTTCAGATACCTGCATGACCCCCTCCCTCACTTCCTTCAGGCCTGTGCTCAAATGTTATCTTAAATTACCTCAACTTTCCCTGTTCCCTTTACCCTGCCTTTACTTCCCCCTTCTTTTAGCATTTATCATTTGTCATATTATGTAGTTGCTTATTTTCTTCTCTGACCCAACTAGAATATAGACTTCATGAGGGCTTTGTTACCTTACAATCTCACCAGCAAATTGTATTATCAACTTGAAAAAAAAAGTTTATTTAAATTTTGTTTTTACGTAAAATAGATAGCTAGTGGGAAGCAGCCGCATAGCACAGGGACATCAGCTCGGTGCTTTGTGACCACGTAGAGGGGTGGGATAGGGAGGGTGGGAGGGAGGGAGATGCAAGAGGGAAGAGATATGGGGACATATGTATATGTATAACTGATTCACTTTGTTATAAAGCAGAAACTGACACACCATTCATTGTAAAGCAATTATACTCTAACAAAGATGTTAAAAAATATTAAAATTAAAAAAAGAATAAATAAATTTTGTTTTTAGTTTTCTTTATACAAAACATGTTTTACAATACCTGGTAATCATGTTTTTTACTCTGAAACATAGGCACTGAAATCCAGTACTAATATTTTTGTTAATATTTCTTAAAAGTTTTTGAGAAAAAAAGGAAGAAACCAACTCATTCAGAAGTCTCGGATTCCTCTTCCAATTCCTCTTCCTCTTCAGAATCATCCTCAGAAAGTGAAATTGAACATGAGAGAAGCAGAAGAAGGAAACATAAGAGGAGGCCAAAAGTTAAACATTCTAAAAAGAGACGAAAGGAAGCAAGCAGTTCAGAAGAGCCAAGGAATAAACATATAATAAGCCCAAAAGGGTAAGTGCGAAACACCAAGGTAGTCTTACCTAAGAAACAAGCACCCTGGAATGGGGAAAGTATGTGTGATTCTGTAAACTTAGCTTTGTTACCTATTGTTGAAAAGGATAGCATTCTGTGGACTTCAAATTGAAATCTAACAAATCAAGGGTAGCACAGATGTTTCATATCAAAGATTTACGCGTTTGCAGGTGAGAAAAGAAAAAAGGATCATTTGGCAATTCTTATCAGAATTTTAGTGCTGTGGCTTTTTCACTGCATTGTGTTTTATATTTTCTCTTTATGACAGTTGTGTAAACCTTTTTAGTGAGCTTTGTAAGGTATCAGTAGTTTTGCTGCTAATTATATTATTATGTTATTTAATATTATTATAAAATGCAGACATTACACATCTTAATTGGTGATTCGGTTTGTTCTCTCTAAGTCACTCTGAGAGGAGTGATACCAATGAAAAAAGGTGTATCGATTCAAATGCTAAAAGGGAAAAGCCTGTGGTGCGCCCAGAAGAGATTCCTCCGGTGCCCGAGAACCGATTTTTACTAAGAAGAGATATGCCTCTTGTCACAGTGGAGCCTGAACCGTAAGAATGATTAACCTACATGTTTTCGTTTCTCTGACTGGTGATTCTGTTAGCTCATTGCAGGTCCACACTCATTTATTGAGCATGACCCATAGTCAGAGCACTTTGAATTATACTGGGGGAGATATTGAATTCGTAAATGACATGTACCCTACCTTTCAAAATTCATATTCTGCTAGTAGAGAGAGGGGGTTTGGCAAGTTGATCGGGGAGAAGTTCTTAGTGGAGATCTGGAAAGATTTCATTACCAATCTCATTTACTTGGCCTTTCATTAGGGGTGAGATTTTGGTTGTCAAAACAGGGTTAGTTGAACTCTTTGGATCCAATCGAGTGATAAAACATACTCCAGTTTATAGTGCAAAATTATTGCGTGATGACTGGGGATAAAATTTAGTCCCATATGTTAACTTGCTCAGTGATAAATCCTCTATCCTGGAAAAGCTAACATGTAGCTTTAGATTTGGTGTCAAAATATAGTAATTAGTGTATTTTGTGTGTTAGACTCAAGTTTAGAATTGTTAAGGGAAATATATGAATAGAAATACCATAAAGTGGTTGGTGTAATTGACACGTTTCCTATGAAGAGTTAATATTGAAGCCTGAGAAGTTATGCACATGTCCCTGTTCACAATCAAGTCTCTTGATTGTGGTTATTTAGTTCATTAGAAATTTTAAAATTCTGTATTTTCTCATTTTAAAAAGCTATTATGAAATGGGATGTATCTTTGAACTAATAGCTTAACATACTGATGTTTTCATTTTTAAAAATTGAATATTCTCTTTATGACAGTTCTGTAAACCTTTTTAGTGAGCTTTGTAAGGTATCAGTAGTTTTGCTGTTAATTATATTATTATATATAATATAACATAATATATTGTGAACAAATTTTAGTGGGATCCTTCTTTCTGAAAATATAAGACACCATTCATTGATCCAATCCATTTGGTTTTCAGAAAGTAGGAAACTTGAAAGGTCAGTTTTAGTGTCATCTAGCGGGGGTTGGCAAACTATAGTCGTCCATGGGCTAAATTCGGCCTATTGCCTGGTTTTGTACAGCCCATGAGCTAAATGTGGTTTTTATGTTTTTAAATGTTTGTGGAAAAAATCAAAAGAAGAATAATATTTTGTGACATGTGAAAATTACATGAAATTCAAATTTCAGTGTCCATAAATAAAGTTTTACTGGAACACAGCCACATCCGTTTGTTCACTGTTTTTCTTGGGCTGTTTTTGTGATACAGCAGCAGAATCAAAGAGTTGCAGAGAGTTTGTATGTGGTGCTCTCATCGCTTTATATGCTATTCAGTGCACTACACCTCACGGTGATGCAGTTATAACTCTCCAGTATTTCAGGTGCTACACATAAAATCCATCTGTGTGGAAAGATATTTTCAGAGATGGAGTATGTAAAAATCTCATTACAGATCCGCATTACCAGAAGAACAGTATTAACACTATCTGCTTTGATAGGGGATACTGAACCCTAGTTAAATGAAGTGAAATGTTATTCTCCCTGAAAAAGAATTCCACTCTCCTTAGTAGATCTGTGTCACAAAAAATGATACTTTCTAATTTCATTGATAAAACATTTGTGAAGACTTGTTTTCTTTTTGTTACATAGTTATCTTAATTTTCTTCTTGGCCTAAAAATCCTAAAATATTTACTCTTGGACTCTTTTCTTAAGAAAAAGTTTGCCAACCCCTGTTATCTGGTATTTTTAAAGTAGTTTATACCACTGTCTTGTATTTATGGTTGAATATTGCTAGTAAGTTTATTTGGTCATCACTCTTCTTTGGTTACATAACATCTTTGGAAGTTATATTCTGCAGAATTATTTTAAATCATAATTGGCAGGTAGTTGTGTCATACAAAGATAGCAAGTAGATCTATTTCATTAGAATGTTTGAGATTTGATCAGTTGTTTGGGAGCTAGAATTGTGTGCTAAGAATGCAAGGTATGCAAGGATAAGAAACAGGGGCTGTCAGCCTTAGTGAGCTTGCCACCTTACTGAATTTACCAGCAGTTAAGCTCATTATCACTGATAATTCACTTAGCGAAAGCTGGGTTCCACACTTGCTCTAATTCATTTGTTCTCATCTTCAGCTGCACTTCAGAGTAATTTGGCAAGCTTTTAAAAATACCAGTTTCTGGGCCATACAGCAGATTAAATCAGAATGTTGTGGGGAGGAGGTAGAGGGTGGCAGCATTGGATCAGCATCTAAAAGGTTCCCAGGTGAACATTAATTTGTGCCGAACACTTAATAGGCAAGTCATTTGGTTCAGTGCTTTGTTCTTCATGAGGAAAACGAGGTTAACAATTGCCTGCCAAGAGTCCCTGTTACATCTCTCATTGTGAGAATCAAATGATGTCATGAATATGAAATGACTGAAAAGACTATAATATACTTTTTAGTCAAGGTTTTCTTATAGTAATATTGTGTGTTTATCTGGAGCCAGATTCCTGGTTGGGAAAACCCTATAAAATGGTTATAAGAGTCAAGTTTAATTTCTTTCCGTGACCTTGGGCAACATTTTTAACCTCTTAATCTTAAAATTCTTTGTCTTTAAAATGGAGATGATAATAGTACCTACCTCATAGTGTTGTTATGAGAATTAAATGAACTAATGCCTCTAAAACACTTATTAACAACCAGCAATGAACAATCTGAAAAGGAAATTGAGAAAGTAATTCCATGAAATAACATCTAAAAGAATAAAATACCTAGGAATAAATTAAATCAAGGAGGTGAAAGACTTGTACAATGAAAACTATAGGTATATATCTAAAATACTGCTGAAAGAAATTAAAACCTAAATAAGTGGAAAGACATTCTATGTTCATGGATTGGAAGGCTTAATATTAAGATGTCAGTACTACTCAGAATGAGCTATGGGTTCAGTCAAATTCCAGTAGACTTTGCAGAAATGGAAAAGTCAATGTCCAAGTTTGTATAGAATTGCAAGGTGTCCCAAATAGCCGAAACAATCTTGAGGGAGAAAGACAAAGTTGGAGGACTCATATGTCCTGATTTCAAAATTTACTACAAAGCTGCAGTCATCAAAATAGTGTGGTATCTAATAAGAACCTGCTGTGTAAAAAAATAAAATAAAATTCAAAAAAAAATAGTGTGGTACTGGCATAAGGATAGACATAGAGACCAATGGAATAGAATTGAGAGTCCAGAAATAAACCCATACATCTATGGCCATTAGATTTTTTTTTCCCAGTGTCATTTATTACATTGACCTCTGGTTAGTACCTCAGTGGCGTGTGGATTAGGTGAGCAGTGTGAGTCTCCGAGAGGATGGGCATAGTGGACACTGAGAACATCCAATATCTGGTCCCCCATGATTGAGGTTCAGACCCTGAAATATGGGACCTACTCATGGTCTGAGAGCCTCTGTAGCAGAAGAGAAAACTGGTGGATCATGAAAACATTGGAGTATAGACCTATGTTATTTGTCCTTCATATTATTGTTTTATTTTAAAAAATTGGCTCCCAGGTGTCCAGAATTGGATTCATTATATTCCTTAGGTTCATGACACCTCTCATGACAGTGTCACCATTGGCTCATACACTGGCTCAAACATTGTTGACTCATACAAAAATTCAGATTTTTTTCTTCTCTTGAGAAATTGAAGAATCCTCCAAAACATTGGTTCTGTTACACTGCAAGGCAAAAATTAGTGGCTACTCAGAGTGCTGTCCCTATTCATACCAATCTCTGCTGTCTCCTGACCAAGAGAAGTTGAAGTATATCACTGGGCTTGAACTGTTATTCTTCAAGTGGAAGAATAATCAAGTGGAAAGTGAACTATTCTATTGTGTCCACTTCACAGATTTGCATTACCTGCCTGTCAGCATTTGAGTTTGAGAACCCTGCTCTGGGGGGAAGCCCTTACTATATGCAAAGCACTGAACTAACAGTTTTTCATACATTATCTCTTTAATTCGTATAAATAAGTTGAAGTGTTATCTCTGTTTTACAAGTGTGAAAGCTGAAGCTCAAAGAGCTAAATAACTGGCCCAAGATGATAAAAATTCTGATTTTTGATGCTGAGATTCAAACTTTGCATGGCCATTATATTTTAGATAAGGGTGCAAAGTCCATTCCATGGAGAAAGAATAGTCTCTTCAATAAATGGTGCTGAGACACCTGGATTTCCACATGCAAAAGAATGAGGTTGGACCCTACCTCACATCATATGCAAACATTAACTCAAAATGGGTCAATGACCTAAATATAAGAACTAAAACCATAAAACTCTTACAAGGAAACATAGGGGTAAACCTTCATGACCTTAGGTTCAGCAGTGGATTCTTATATTTGACACCAAAAGCATGAGCAATAGCAACAAAAAGACAACTCATTTTAAAAATGGGCAAAGCACTTGAATAGACACTTCTCCAAAGAAGATGTACAAATGGGGAACAAACATGTGAAAAGATATTTAATATCATTAGTCGTTAGGAAAATGCAAATCAGACCCACAGTGAGATACCGTGTCTCACCTACTAGGACGGCTGTAATTTAAAACAAAACCCCAAAAAACTAGTGTCGGTGAGGATGTGGAGAAAATTGGAATCCTCATACATTGCTAGGAGGAGTCTAAAATGATGCAGCTGCTGTGGAAAACAGTTTGGTGGTTCCTCAAAAAGTTAAATATGGATTTACCATGTAACTCAGCATGTCTACTCCTAGGTACCTATCCAAAAGTATTGAAAATAGATTCAAACAGATACATGTACTCCAGGGTTCATTGCAGCATTATTCACAGTAGCAAAAACATGGAGACAACTCACGCGTCCACCAACAGATGAATGGATAAACAAAATGTGGAGTATATATATATACAGTGGAATGTTATTCAGCTAAATTAGAGGTTACCAGAGGCTAAGGGAATGAGGGAAATGGAGAGGTATTGCTTAATAGGTAGAGTTTCAGGATGAAGTGATGAAGAAGTTTTGGAAAGATAGTAGTGATGGTTGCACAACGTTTTGAGTATAATTAATGCCACTGAATTGTACATTTAAAAATGGTTAAAATGGCCAATTTTATGTTATGTATTTTTACCCAATAAATAAGTATGTTTAAAATGTTTATTAATATAACGCCTGACACATAGTAAGTCCTCAATAAAAGCTAGCCATTATGTTAATCATAACAGGTACAAAACAAACTCAAGTATGAAAAGACTTCTCAGGCATGGAGGACTGTAGCTGCTATAATCACCCATAAGATAAAGTAGCAGATTCAGAGCATTGAAGGAGGGGCAGCTTATAGTAAAGTGGGGTAGACAAACAGACTATTAAAAATATAAAATAAATGTGGTCCAGTGGGTAGGACTCTGTGCTCCCAGTGCAGGGGGCCCGGGTTCAATTCCTGGTCAGGGAGCTAGATCCCACATGCATGCCGCAACTGGGAGCCCGCATGCGGCAAGTAAAGAGCCCGCATGCCACAACTAAAAGATCCCCCATGCCGCAAGTAAAGATCCGCGTGCCACAACTGAGACCCAGCACAGCCGAGATAAATAAAATAAATAAATAAATATTTAAAAATATATATATATAAAATAAAATTTAAAACTGTTAAAAACACTTGAGCATTAGAGTCAACAATACCTCGGGATTCCCTAAGAACATTACTGTTTTGACAAGAGACATCTAAAAAAGGATTTTTTTGAAAGTAGTTCTGTACTTTAAAAGATTGATACTAGTATCGTGTATTTCTACTCAGTTGGGTTACTTTTTTTTTTTTTTTTTTTTTTTTTTTGCGGTACGCGGGCCTCTCACTGCTATGGCCTCTCCCGTTGCGGAGTACAGGCTCCGGACGCGCAGGCCCAGCGGCCATGGCTCATGGGCCCAGCCACTCCGCGGCATGTGGGATCCTCCCGGACCGGGGCACAAACCCACGTCGCCCGCATTGGCAGGCGGACTCTCAACCACTGCGCCACCAGGGAACCCCCGGTTACTTTTTTTTTTTTTAGTTTTTGTATTTAAAGGATTTGCTTAGAAAATTGGGTTATGTGGAGTGCCTCATTCTACAAAAGTGTTGAATCTAAATGAAGTGTTTTTGTATGATAGGAACATAAATTCTGCATTTAAACACTGAGAAAACTGCCTAGCATTTGCTTTTTATAAATTTTCAATCTTCTTTTCCAGGAAGATTCCTGATATTACACCCACCGTAAATGATCAGAAACCATCTGTATCAAAGTCTGGACGGAAGATTAAAGGAAGGGGCACAATTGTATGTGTGTTAAAACTGGACTTTTTTCAAATTACTTATCTTAAGCGGTAAAATGTTTTTACCTCTAGGCAAAATCCTAGCTTTAATCTTAGGTATAGTCCAAAATCTGTCCAAGGAGCTAGTTGTATTCTGTATAGTTATGGGAAGGCACTGCTGTTAGATTAGTGTTTACTGCTGTGTTTGAATATGAAATGAATGTGAAATAATCAGTATGCTGAGAAATGTTAGTATATTGAATAATCTAGGCTAATGAATATAACCATTAGGACTTCAAAGAGGAAATTGTTGTGTGTGATTACAGGTGAATCTCCAGCTTTCCCATTTTTTTTAGTTTGACACAACTTCATACCATCTTCTTGGTACTTAGTCGTTATTGCCTTTGAATGGCGTCAGAGATTGGGTCTTATACCTACCTCTGTCCTATAGCAGATTACAATTAAGAGATATTTTGAAGGTAGTTATTCCTAACTTTGTTTTTAAAGCGCTATCACACACCTCCAAGATCAAGATCCTGTTCCGAATCAGATGATGATGATAGCAGTGAAACTCCTCCTCACTGGAAAGAAGAAATGCAGAGATTAAGAGCATATAGACCACCTAGTGGAGAAAAGTGGAGTAAAGGAGATAAGTAAGTATAAGTACAATCCTGTGTCCTCTATATTTTAAGTCTTAAGGGGATAGAGACATATTTCTGGACTTTTCACTAAATATTTACCTTTAAAATTAGACTATGACCAAAGAGAATATATTTGGGAATGCTTGGTGAAATGGGAGGAGGGCTGCTTGACTTTGGGTGCTTTTAAATCAAAATTCTGTTTTCCCTCACAAGACTATAACCCTCCTGAATTTCTTAAAGATTTCTTGTTCAATTTTAGAAATAATCAGGACTTAAAAAAAATTATATAGCAGATTCTTTCCTAGCCTGTTCTCATAGTCACTAATGAATAAATGGGTAGATAGGGAAATCTGTACCCAGTGTGTGTGTTAACTTCTGACCCCAGGGACTTTTGTTTCTTCAGAAGTGTATCCATGTCCTGTCTTCATTGACACTCCACAGTGCAGTATCTATTTTAGAAATGGGGCTGGCCCCAGAATAGCTAGTGCAAAATATACCAATGGGACCCTGTGTAATTGTTCATGGTAGAATTCTGTTTTTCTCTATGGGCATCCAGCAGAATGGTTCGAAGTTAGAAGAGGGAGGAAAAGGTGTGCGTCTGCTGTGTGGAAGTGGTGTAGACACAGTGGCACTGAGAACTCTGAGTTTTGAGCCCTGATATTGCCACTGAGATATTGTAAAGTCTGCATCTATTTAATGTACTTTTCCCCTAATTTCTGTACTAAGTAGTTTAACTAAAACCGTAGGGGAAAGTTGTTGATTACCTGTATGAGGCTGAGATAAAAACAGTAGTCATGTTTTTAAGGAATTCCCTGGTGGTCCAGTGGTTAGGACTCGGGAGTTTTCCCTGCTGGTGCTCGGGTTCGATCCCTGGTCAGGGAACTAAGATCCCACAAGCCGTGCAGCCAAAAAAGAAAAAGAGGCTTCGCCTAAAGTTCAGGCAGTTATCCTGTATCTGCAGAGAATTAACAGAATTGTTTGGGAACTTGATTTGATTCTCCCTCAGAAATTATTCCTGGAGGCAGAGTGTTATTGAGTGGATGATAGCCAGGAACTCAGTAGGGCAGCAGTGCTTTTGTGATTGCTGTAGTTGCTTTGCTTTTCAAAACTATTTTCCTATCGAAGTTGAAAAATTCTTGGCTTGGCTCTGAAAAAAATCCTTTTGTAAGTCTGATAGTAGTGATCTGATAGTAATGATCTCTTTGAAATTACAAGGTTGGGACCAGGCCTATCAGCTGTTGGTTTATCCTTCCTATGTGTGCTTAAAGTGTTGACAGAGTCAGTACTTGGTTGTTAACTAAGCTTTTGCTGATGCATTTGTATTGACAACAAATGTGTTTTAATTTTAAAGCATAGAAAACATGCTTGTAAATAATTGCATGCATATTATGTCCTTTTCTATAGGTTAAGTGACCCCTGTTCAAGCCGATGGGATGAAAGAAGCTTGTCCCAGAGATCCCGATCGTGGTCCTATAATGGATATTATTCAGATCTAAGCACAGCAAGACACTCTGATGGTCACCATAAAAAACGCAGAAAAGAGAAAAAGGTTAAGCATAAAAAGAAAGCTAAAAAGCAGAAACATTGCAGAAGGCACAAACAGACTAAGAAGAGAAGGATTATTGTACCATCTGACATAGAATCCTTAAAATCTTCCACCCGAAGAGTGAAATCCTCATGTGATAGAGAAAGGAGATCTCGTTCTTCCTCGTTGTCATCTCATCACTCATCCAAGAGGGACTGGTCTAAATCTGATAAGGATGACCACAGCTCTTCAACCCATTCCAGCAGAGACTCATACAGATCAAAATCTCACTCACAGTCTTATTCTAGAGGAAGCTCAAGATCAAGGACTCCGTCAAAATCCTCATCACATTCTCGAAGTAGATCAAAGTCCAGATCTAGTTCTAAGTCAGGGCACCAAAGAACAGCATCAAAATCACCAAGAGGAACAGCCTCTCAGTTAAGTGAAAATAAACCTGTTAAAACAGAACCTTTAAGAGCAACAGTGACACAAAATGAAAATGTTTTAGTACAACCAGTGGTGGCGGAAAATATTCCTGTAATACCACTGAGTGACAGCCCCCCTCCTTCAAGGTGGAAGCCTGGACAGAAGCCCTGGAAGCCCTCTTATGAACGAATCCAGGAAATGAAAGCTAAAACAACCCATTTGCTGCCCATCCAAAGCACTTATGGTTTAGCAAATGTTAAAGAGACTGGTAGTTCATCATCCTACCATAAAAGAGAAAAAAATTCAGAAAGTGATCGGAGCGCTTATTCAAAATACAGTGATAGAAGTTCAGAAAGTTCACCGAGGTCAAGGAGTAGATCTTCTCGGAGTAGATCTTATTCCAGGTCATACACAAGATCTCGAAGTTTAGCTAGTTCACATTCAAGGTCTAGGTCTCCCTCATCTAGATCTCATTCACGAAATAAATACAGTGACCACTCACGGTGTAGTAGATCATTTTCATACTCTTCTGTTAGCAGTGATGATGGAAGACGAGCCAAGAGAAAATTTAGATCCAACGGGAAAAAAAATAACACCTCCAATAAAAGGCACAGCAGCAGCTCTGAAAAGACACTTCGTAATAAATATGTCAGAGGCAGAGACAAGTCTTCATGTCATAGAAAGTACAGTGAAAGCAGGTCATCTTTAGATTATTCTTCAGACAGTGAACAGTCAAGTGTTCGGGTTACACAGTCAGCCCAGGAAAAAGAGAAGCAAGTCCAAATGGACATGAATAATAAACAGGAGAAAAACAGAGGTGAAGAGAAATCTAAGCCTGAACGGGAATGCCCTCATTCAAAAAAAAGAACTTTGAAAGAAAGTCCTTCTGATCACTTTAGAAGTGGCAGTAAGCCCAAAAGGAAGAATTATGCTGGGAGTAAATGGGACTCTGAGTCAAATTCTGAACAAGATGTAACTAAAAACAGTAAAAATAATTCCCGGCCATCTTCTGATAAGGAGGAAGGTGAAGCCACTTCAGATTCTGAGTCAGAGTTGGGTGAAATTCACATCAAAGCCAAACCAGCAACTAAGTCTTCAGCAGGTACTTTACTGCCTGATGGTAATAGTGCCTGGAAATCAAGCAAACAGCGGTCATCAACCTCTGATTCTGAGGGGTTCTATTCCAATTCAGAAAACAGTAGAGGAAAACCCCACAAGCATAAACACAGCTCTAAGGAGCATCTTAAAAGGGAACATACCAAAAAAGCAAAAGAGAAATTGAAAGGGAAAAAAGAGAAAAAACACAAGGCTCCAAAACGAAAACAAGCGTTTCACTGGCAGCCTCCACTAGAATTTGGTGAAGAGGAGGAGGAGGAGATTAACGAAAAGCAAGTTACTCAGGAAGCAAAAGAGAAAAAACAACTTTCTGAAAACAGGGAAGCCGTAAAAGAAAATATTCCCCAAACTGAGAAGCCCTGTGAAGATGGCAGTCTTTCAGGTAAACATAATCCAATAACGGTTTCATCAGATACTGATCAGCCTACTAAAGATGATAGTAAACTCAGTGTGTCTCCCGCAGCTTTAAACGCTGAGGAAAACGTGGTCAGTTCTCCCCCGAACATTCAGCATATTGAAGAGAGCATCCCAAGCGGAGTGGAGGATCTGCTTCAAACAGATGACAACATGGAGATTTGCACTCCTGATAGGAGTTCCCCAGCAAAGGCCGAGGGGGCTTCCCCTCTAGGAAATTCAAGGCTTGACACCCCGGATATAAGCATTGTTCTAAAGCAGGATATGCCAACAGAGCATCCTGAGGCAGAGTTGGGAAAACAGGAAAGCAGCATGTCAGAAAGCAAAATGGTGGGTGAGGTGGGAAAGCAGGACAGCAGCTCCGCCAGCTTGGCCACTGCTGTAGAAAGCACTGTGAAGAGAGAGGTGGCTGAGAAAAGCCAGACCAGCCTCATGGATAATAAATGGAAGCCCCTGCAAGGTGTGGGGAACCTGGCAGCACCGTCTGCTACTACATCAAGTGCTGTGGAAGTTAAGGCACTGACTACTGTGCCTGAAATGAAACCACAAGGCTTGAGAATAGAAATTAAAAGCAAAAATAAAGTTCGGCCTGGGTCTCTCTTTGATGAAGTAAGAAAGACAGCACGCTTAAACCGGAGGCCAAGAAATCAGGAGAGTTCGAGTGATGAGCAGACGCCTAGTCGGGATGGTGATAGCCAGTCCAGGAGTCCAAGCAGATCTCGAAGTAAATCTGAGACCAAGTCAAGGCACAGAACAAGGTCTGTCTCCTACAGTCACTCAAGGAGTCGATCGAGAAGTTCCACATCATCTTATCGGTGAGCATTACTCTCTTTTCCTTTTTTTCTCCCAAGGAGAGTCTGTTATTGTTTTGCTTGGAAGAACATCAGAGTTAGGGACAAGATCACTGTTTCCCAATATCTGGGAGGGAATAAGGAGAAAGCTTGTGCTGTGTGACTCACAGAGCAGACTGAAGACACAGGGCGCAGAGATTTCAGGGGAAGAGATTTGGGCTCAGGGTAAAAAAACTATTGCTGTCAATTAAAGCTCCATGGCAACTGCAGTGAGTTGCCGTGATAAGTGGCAAGTTCTCCATTTTTAAAGGAGTGAGGCAGCTCTCTCTACTGTTAGTGATGCCTTAGAAGGGAATCTTGCATTTACAGAATATGTAGGATTTCGAGATCAGTAATCTAACCCTCCATTTTATACAAGTGGAGGGTGAGGGCCAGAGAGGCAAAGTTACCTGCCAAGGACTTGCATCTAGTTGATCTTTATTCAAGGGGCAGGAAATGGTAAAAATGATCATCTTAAGATTGATTGGTTGATTTTTGGTTCAAGTTACGTCTAACTATTGTCATCAGCATAGACTGGCTAATGCAGAGAATGAGCATTTTTAAAACTAAAAAAATTGGTGATGGTGGTATGAAGTTAACAAGTAATTTGTATTCTTTTCTTTTCCTTGTAAATGTTTCATGGTTTTGCCTCACTGCCTCTGACTCATATCCTTTATTACGTTGTGCTTGATTTTCATCACTTGAACTTAAAATGCAGTAAGAATCTTTAACTTTTTTTCTTCCTAGTTTTCTATCAGTCATTTTCTTCCCTTACCCAGATTTCTTTAAAAATAGGAGCCGACATTTACCATCTACAATAAGCATCTCCCATTTACTCTTCAGTTGCTTGCAGTTTGTATTCTGTGCCTTCCCTCCCCCATCTCACTCAGCTGACTAAGATTTTCAGGTACTTCCGCATGGCCAGTGCCAGGGCATGTTTTCAGTCCCTTCAGTCCTTCTAGAAGCCCTCTGCTAGCTCTCCTCATTCCCTCTCAGACCATTCCATGCTTGAGTTGTTGGCGTCTCTACCTCCTCCTGCTCTGACTCCCAACAAGGCCCAGAGAGCTGGTGAATCCTGGCCTTTTGTCTCCGGGTTCATATTCTAGATGAAGGTGCCTGTTGAGCTACTCCAGCCTCCTGTCCGCTCGGTGTGTACTTACCGTTCACACTCAGACAGCTCTGAGCTGTTGGTGACGCTGGCCATTCTCATCTACCTTCCTGCCCCTGCCTTTGGAGTGGGTGGTGTCTCATTTCATACATGAAGACAGTGAGGCATGGAAACGCTAAGAAATTTGCTCTTAAGTTGGGCAGCTCACAGGTAGTAGACTGAGATAGCTAAACTTTGCCCTCCCTGTTTCGGTTACTTACGTGGGCCTGACTTCCCTTCTGGCCTGCAAACTCAGTGAAGTCAGGGGCTGTTTGCTACTCATCTTTCATTCACCTAACAGAGTCGCTCTATAATTGTTCGTTGAGTAAATGACTAGGATCTTATGAGAACAGAATGTGTCTTTGCCAATAAACTGCATCTGTCTTCCAAAACATAAGTACATACTGAATAAAACCTATGAAGATATTACCTGAGTAGCACATACACAGGGGTATTGTTCAGTTCCTGAATGGCAAGCATAAACTAGGGGAAGCAGGGTGGGGCAAAGTTGCATTAAGTTTCTTGTTTGTTTTATTAAATATTAAATAGGTATAAATTTTTTTAATGATTAAGGTATAAAAAATAATTTTAAATGGTATCTAGCTTTAAAAATAGAGCTTTGATATACCTAATGTAGTCCTACCCGATGCTACCCTACTTTCTCTCTTCTCTCCTAGAGTTAAATGTTATTCTAAACTTCTATTATAATTTTGTTGTTTCTCTTTGTACTTTACTATAAATGTTTCTATCTATATATAATGTTGCTTTTGCTTGTTTTCAAACAAAATCCTTTTTTATATGTATAGATATTCTACGTTTGCCTTTTTCACTCAACATTATGTTCCCAAGAGTTACCTCTGTTGATACATGGCAGCTGTAGTTCATTTTCCTACTTTAGAATACTTCAGTATATATCTGTGTTAATTTTTTTTTAACCCATTCTACTGTTAATGGAGATTTGGATTGTTTCCTCTTCTGGTATTACAGGTAGGGCTCCTATGAACATACCTGTATCAGCCTTTTCTGTTTTCTCTTTATTTTATTCTGTTCAGTTTAAACCCTCATTAGCCGTCTCTGTGATACCCGCTGTGAGGAGTTCGTGAGAGACCTTTCCAGAGACCTTTCCTCTTGTTGGGTTTTCCCCCTCCTGCCCTACTTGTAATTAGTTTTAACAGCATAATGAGTTAATATGATTTATATATTTTCCACTCTTACTTGTAGATCAAGAAGCTACTCCAGAAGTCGGAGCAGAGGGTGGTACAGCAGAGGCCGCACAAGAAGCCGGAGCAGTTCCTACCGCAGTTACAAAAGCCATAGGTGAGCTTGTGAATCCTGTCCTACTGTGGGGTCTCCATCTGTCTTCTTTTGAAGGCCTGCCCTGCACAGGCAGAGTGGGGTAGCTGTTGAACAGGGTCTTGTCATTGCTGACTATCAGACAGGCCTACTTACTCACCTAGTTCTTTCTTTCAAAGAGCTATTGGATTCTTACTGGCTGATCTCAAGATGGGATCTTATCAGAGTGAGGAAAGAGAAGCAGTAGAAATATTTAAAAGAGGCCCTGACTACCACCTGAACCCCCAGTACATCCTCGTTAACCTAAGTTTCCATCTGCAGTCATCTCTTGACTCGGGTTAGATATTGGGAGAGGAGGACTATTACAAGAGGACAAAGGAAGAAGTGTGTGTGTGGTGGGTGACCCCAAGTTTCTGGTTTTCCCAGCTTCTTCCAGCCCCTTTTTGCCTCTCAGGTATTTACCACTGCTGCAGCTTCATTTTACTTTCAAGTGTTCCACCTGTGTCTTCCCCCTTCCCCACCCAGTTCCTCCCCAGCGACTTTCTTGATGTGCACCTCATAGAAGAATTGTGTAAAACTTCTAACGTTTCTTGCGAAATCCAACATGCTTTTTAAAAAAATTCCAATATACTTTTGATATGAAAATGAAATAAATATAGCTGCTGGATTTCATTGTGTGTTTTCTCCTTGATGGGCAAATAAATGTCTAGATTTTTGATGTAGCCTGTCCTGATCCACAAGTTGATAGCCCCTCATGTGATTCCTATTAGGACGTCCAGCAGGAGCAGATCCAGGAGCAGCTCGTACGATCCCCACAGTCGGTCCAGGTATGGACAGGGGTTGGGAAACCACCTGTGGGGGCAGAATTAAAAGGGCCTTGTTTTATAAAGCCCTTAATTCCCTTTTAAAAGGTGTTGTATGTTATTGAAAAACATATGTTTGTCTTTTTGAACAGTTTTTAATCTGTTGGCCCATTGTGCTCTAATGTCAAAAGTGATAATTGATGTCGAATTGTAATGGCAGGGATTTATTGACTATAATTGTCTAATAAGATCCATGAGATTCAATTGAACTAACTCAGTGTTAATTTTGTGATATTTTTCAATGCAGAAAAGAAACTATAACATTTTTCTGTTTAATACGGTAAGTCTGATTTGGGGCAGTTGTTAAATGTTTCCAGTACTTGTTCTGCAGATGTGTCTTCATACTGTCATATAGTGCCCATGTTCTAAGAGGACACTTAAGAAGCTAAAAAGAAATGGGAATATATGAGTATTTGAACGGGAAGATTTAGTGTTTGTTATTGCTGTTTAAAGCAGGTCCTACACCTACGATAGCTACTATAGCAGGAGTCGGAGTCGAAGTAGAAGCCAGAGGAGCGACAGTTATCACCGAGGCAGAAGCTACAATAGGCGGTCCAGGTGGGTCTGTTCTTTCAAGCACTGTAAGTTACTGTGGGCACTTAGGGTGTGGGGTGAGAGACTGCTGTAGAAGAGAAAGCACCATCTTCTGAGGACAGAAATACTTGTTTCTCTGCCTGAACTTCATCAACCCAAAGGCAGTTACTGAAAGTGGCCTTTGTATTAAGAGTTGCTGGGTAGTATTTACTGGTGGTTGTTAATGTTTGAATCTAAAATGGATTTTTAAATATTCACATATCCTTGGACAAACATTTCTTTTGGAAGGAATAAGGAGAGAAGGCAACTCAAACCATGGCCCATTCTTTAAATAGGGTTGCTTGCTAGAACTAACAGCCGATTTGTCAGTGTTTTGAATTTTAAAAAGGTAATATTTTAAAAACTGTAACATAATAAAATATAATACTTAGGATTGCAGTTTGTACGGTTAAAAATGTTTATATATTATATGTATTTATAGGTATGTTTTATGTAACATATGGCTCATACTGTGGGTTGCTTTTTGTAATGTCCCTTTCCTGGTGGCTTCTGGTCTTACCCTTCCCCCATACCTTACAACTACAGTCAGTCGTGCTTGTAGGGTATCAGTGTGATCTGGACACTCCCTTGTTTGAAACTCTTCAAGGATGCCCTACTGCCTTCAGGGGCAGGTCCATGCTCCTCAGCATTGCATGGAGGCCTCTCCGCCTACCAACTCCAGCTTGGGCTTTTCTGTCTTCCCTGCACTAACATCCTGGAACCTTTTTCTTTTTCTGCCTAGAGAGTCACATGCCCACTTCACCATGTCCCCTCCTGCCTCTTGAAATAGCCAATTCTCAACTACTCTGCAGGTCTCCACTGCAGCCCACTCACTGCCCCAGGGAAGCCCTTCCTGCTGCTCACTCTGAGATCTGTTGCCCTCTCGCCGCATGTGCTTTATTTATCTTGCCCCCTATTCTATACTATCCTTGAGCCCCAGGAAACTCTACATAGTCTACTCTGTGTGTGCCCTTTGCATCTAGTAAAGTGACTGGCTCTCTGTGAATATTTTTCGAAATAACTGAATGGTGACCATAACCAAGCCTTCTTGACTCACTCTCCCAGTGGTCCTGTCCCTGCCCCACCTCACCCTCACCCCTCATTGGCCTCCCATTTTGATTTGATTTTGATTTCCTTGCCTTTTAATGAAACTCTCTTTGTGGGCCTTTTTTCCCTTACTTCCTCAGTCTAATTAAATATTGATGTTCATTTTGGGTAACATGGAAAATTATTCTCACATATATGAGTGGATTTCAAGTAATTCCCCAAGAAGTTTCTTTATTTTATCTTAACCTGATACTACCACCATCTGTCATTGACATCTTTGAAAAGTCTGCAGTATTGCCACAGTCAGTACCCCACTCGCCAACCCACTATGCTGTGCCTCTTCAAGCCACTTGCTTTCAGGCCACTCATATCAAAAAAGAAGCTACAAGAGGAATTCAAAGGGCTGACAATTAAAAGGTATTTCTGTTTTTGTTTTGTTATACAGGAGTTGTAGATCTTATGGCTCTGACAGTGAAAGTGACCGAAGTTACTCTCATCATCGGAGTCCCAGTGAAAGCAGCAGATATAGTTGAAAGTGTCCCCTTTTTTTGATACAAATTGGATCTTATTTGTAAATATCTGGTAACTTAAAAGTTTAAGAAACTTAATGGCAGTCTGTTGTTCTGTTTCAATATTAGAGATGAAGTTGAAAAATAGACACTTATAATTGTTATTTGTTCATTTACATGTGCGTAGAATTTAAAATACAGATATGTCTCCTAAAAATATTTGTATGCCACATTTTACAGTAGCCAACTATGGAAATGAATTTCATTTTCTTGAATCAAGAAATCATGAAATTTAAATATAATTTGCAATATTATTTTAGCTAGATTATTTCTCTCCATCTCATGTATTTCTTAGAATACAGATTCTTTTTGCCCGTTTTTAAGGTTTTAGCATGTACGCTGCCAAGCATAGAACTGTGAAGGAGAACTGTGAAAGGTGACCAAATACTTGTATACCAATTACACAGAACCTTATACATGTGTGCTCTTAAAAACAAACTGCCCAGAACTGATACTGATGGTAGCCAGGAGTATAAGGCAGTGGCTCTGGGGTTCTTAATTCATTCCTTACTTCTTTGTTGTCTCAGAGGATCAGAAAAGTAGTCACCATACAGCCCAGTGTATTATTTCAGGCTGGCGGGTGAGGTTAAGAAGAGTAAATCAGCCTTAACTATAAATACCTGCACTGTCTCTAAAGCCCTAATGTTTTATGTGCTTTCTAATAAATACTATGAAGTTCGGTTTGTAAAAAGACAGTTCTATTCCAGTTCATGCTTTGGTGCTTGGTACCTTTTGGTGCATTATTCTTACATACTATACATTAGAATTCCGTCAGAGAGAGAAATGAATTTTTAAAAATTCATTGGCACCAAACATGGGTCCTTCTAAGCTCTATTCACTTTAAATATTTGGAGGGCCTCTCTCAAGCACAGGTGTGGGAGCAGGCAGGATTGGCATGGGGTTGTGTGGCCACTGGGGTCTGCTGCACAGAACTGATGCGTGTGTCCCTGGAGGAGTTGATTGGAGAGTGGACTTCAAAAGTAACACCAAGATCTCCCTGCCACCATCCTGGGCACATTTTGCAGGGCTTTACTTTTAAGTCTTTCAAGTAAGAGGCAGATGCAAGAGCAGTTGAACTGTTCTCAGCACCCGCCAGCATGTTTCCCTGTTTCAGTGGCCTGCACTGACTCAGTGAAGCCTTGTGTGAGATGGTAAACCTACGACAACAGACAGGGAATCGGGGTGTGCAGTACTGCATAGATTACACACTTTCACAGTCTTGGGTGGTTCCTGCAAAAATGATTTGACCTGTAAAAACTGGTGAGATTTTTTTTTTTTGCGGTACGCGGGCCTCTCACTGTTGTGGCCTCTCCCATTGTGGAGCACAGGCTCTGGACACGCAGGCAGGCTCAGCGGCCATGGCTCACGGGCCCAGCTGCTCCGCGGCATGTGGGATCTTCCCAGACCGGGGCACAAACCCGTGTCCCCTGCATCGGCAGGCGGACTCTCAACCACTGTGCCACCAGGGAAGCCCTGGTGAGATTTTTTTTAACCTTTAGTTTGAGTTTTTTCCCCAAGTGTACTTAATCACCTTAGTGCCAGTTTAATCCAGTTATGCAGAAGAAATTCATATTGGATGTTTGATGCAGAACTCTGTGCCATCCTACCCCAGGGCTTGCCTGGTGTACTTGGGAAGTGGGAAAGAGCCCTCAGTTGGAGGGATCTGACCACCCCTGATGGATGGAGGGGTGACCTTGGATATATTAAAACCATCACCCATAAAAGGTTCATAAACAGGGTTGTGGCCAGTTGTTTGCCAAGTTGATAGATGAGAATACATTAGAAAATAGGACCTAAGTCAAACAAACATACCTGATAGTGAATACAAAACAATGTGCGATCATATGAAGGGTTTTCAGAAGTTGCCTACAGAGGAGAATATTGCTTTAATAATATGCAGTGGAAAGAAACTGCATTTAGAACCCAAACAAAAACTGCCAAATCTAATTACGTTAAGAAGAGTTACCTTTGGGCAGTGTATTAGTTTTCTATTGCTGTGTAACAAATGACCCCAAACTTTGCAGCTTAAAGCAGCACTCATTTCTTAGCTTACAGTTCTGTAGCTCATGAGTCCAGCACAGTATGGCTGGATTCTCTGCTCAGGGTCTCACAAGGCTGAAATCAAGGGTCAGCAGGGCAGCATTCCTTTATGGAGGCTCTGGGGAAGAATCTGCTTCCAAGTTCATTCAGATTGTTAGCAGTATTCAGTTCCTTGCTGGCTGTCAGCCGGGGTCCTCTTTCTCGGCTCCTTAAGGCTGCTCGCATTCCTTCTTGTGTGCTTCCCTCCATCTTCAAACCAGCAATGGCCCATCGAGGGCTTCTTCTCATGCTTCAGGTCTCTCTGCCTTCCTCCTCTGTTTTAAGGTTTGTGTGATTAGATCAAGCCCACTGAGATAGTCTCCCTGTGTTAAGGTCAGCTGTGCCACAGAACATAATCACAGAAGTGGTATCGCATTTACAGGTTCCTGGGATTGGGGCATGAAATAGGAGGAGGGGCATTTTAGAATTCTGCCTCCCACAGGCAATAACTTCGCCTGTTGTGCTGTGGGTAGAATTTTACCCTGAAAAGGTGGGCCCTAGAAGCCTCGTTTGTTTTCTCCATGGAAAAGGACAGCCCTCAGCTGCAGCATTCAACTTGTGTGTTTACTGAATGGACTACAGAAATAGCTTTTCTTCATAAAGGGGATTGTTCTGTATTTTAAGTTACTTTTTAAATAAAATTGAATTATGTGTATTGTGCTTCTTAATAGACAAGGCATTATTGGACTGGTTTTGTAATGTCCTGTTTACTGCAAATGAAACATGATATAGCTGGTATTGTTCAAAAACTGTAGAAAATACTTTTGTACATATTGGTAATGTCTGATTTGTATACACTTCATTTAAATTTCCCTAAAACTGGAAAGGGGGGCCTTGTAGACATTAAAATATATACTTAGTCTAAGTTTGAGTCTGTGCATGTTTCATCCTTCTTTATTCATCCAGACTTCAAATAGTCTTTCTGAAATGGAAAAGGAGACACTGAGTCTCCTTGCTGACCCAGCCAGTGAAGAGACCTCATCTCATCCGTCTGTGGCTTGTTTTCGTCTTCTGGCCGAGTATTAGTGGTAGGTAGGGCACGAGGTGGAGCTAGAGAGAACGTCAGGCAGAAATGTTCACCTACGCAGAGAACCAGTGATGGTGCTTGGTCTTGCTTCCCCTGCCAACTCCACGTTTCTTCCAGGCTCTGTTGTCATCCAGCTGAGGTGACCTGCATATAACAGAGCCTTTGCTGAGGAGGGACTACGTCCCCCCATCTGTGAGATGCTGCCTAGGGACAGCATGTTTCCCTGCTACGCCACCTGCAGCCTCCACCTTCCCTCCCTAACAGTGGTTCACCAGGCAGGCACATAGCACTCTCTCCTGGAGAAAACATTCATGGTGATATTTTTAGCATCCACATGAGAATTTGCAGGATAAGTACAATTAACTTTATTCTCCTCAGAACTCAAAGGGATTTGTACTTTCTTAGTGAATACAACATAACCTCACACAGTAAGATTGGCAGAGGTTCAGTTTTCAAAGTTAACAGTAAACCCCCCAAGTCAGGCAGTTCCTGAAAACAGGCAAATCTGGATATGTTGCCTTAAAATTTAAATAAAAGTGTAGAGTCTGTTTGCTGTAGGGAAATCCCCAAGTGAGGTTCCATTAAGGTCTTATTTTTTAGAGAACACAAGGATCTTTAATCAAATTCTGATAGTGATCTTCTTGATCAGCTGGGCAGTATTGGGAGGAAATGTGTCCAAGACTTTGGTTTTTTCTATTCTGAATTAGCTGGCAAGAGAATTCAAGGGAAATGCCCCTCTCACGAGTGACCATGAACACCGACTGGCTAGGCATCAGTGTTGGGAAGCGAAAGGAGGCTCTGCCGGTGCAGAGTGAGTGACACAAACTGTGTGGCCAGGTGAGGGGCTGGAAGCCACGGCTCACGTGGGAAGAGCCTGGGCTCAGACGGCTGGTCTTTGGGAGAGGGAATGCACTCTGTCACTGCCCAGAGCGAGAGGTGAATCCCATGAGGCACTGGTGATAGAATGAACTGGGCAGAGTGCCAAGAGGACTCCTGCTCAGCAGGGAGAAGTTCTTTGATGCTGTAAAGGTCAGGAAGAAGAGCTGGCACCCTGGAAGAAGACTGCACCTCTTGCAGACAGACCCTCGGCAGCTCCAGTCAGCGCCTGACGAGCGTGAGGCAAGGAAATCCCACCTGGGCAACACACACACAGGACCAAGAGGCTCTCATGGACGGTTTTCTTTAAAGATTTCAGTAGAAGGTAGGGGCAGTGCTCCATCGCCCCTGCCTGCTCTGCTCCCCGTGAATCAGAAGGCCTCCAGTGGGGCTACATGGAGCTTGGGCCAAGCACTTCTGCCTCTTGGAGACCCCAGACCCACCGTTCACCACCTACAGCTATCGAACTCCAGCTCCAGAGACTGGGTTTCATGAGCCGAGTTTCATGGTCGGCAGGACCCAGACTAGCCTGGGGACGGTTGCGTCTCTTCCGCCAGCCTAGAGTCTTGAGGACATCGGGGTAGAAAATGTGACCCAAGCTCTCAGGACAGACGCCTGCGTTCTGCATCTGGAGGCCTGACTCCTCTGTAACATGAGGCTAATGGTCCTTAGACTGCCAGTCTCTCGGCTCATAGACCCCGAAAGAGGGTGCAACCAGACATGGGAACCGGGGTGCTCGTCCTTTCCTGGGCCGGTCTGGAGATGAATCAGCCTCCCAGAGAGCCCATGGGATAGGGCTCTGGGCTGGAACTTCCCAGTCTCAGGTCACCCAGGGTCTCCTGCAACTAAAACCTCTACCACCAGGCCAGATTCCCAGAGAAAGACCGAGAAGGATCCCAGTGGCCCAATCTGATTTTATTTTGAAGAAATAAAAGATCTCGATGAGCAACTGTTCTGTGGCACAGCCCTTAAGGGTTTGGGGCCTGAGTCAGACTGCCTGGGTTCAAGTTCCACTCTGACACTTCTAGGTGGATAGCTAGGTAAATAGCTTGACTTTATAATACAACTCCTCAGTACTAAGGACTCCTCTATCTTAGGAGTGGTGAGTATTAAATGCTTGGAACTAAACACACATTGTTCAGGGACACTAGCCCCTGGGCTTGCCTCCAAGAGCGGAGTGCTTGTCCCACAAGTTTTACAGGGACAGGGAGGGCCAGGCTCAATCACTAGTGAGAGGCCCAGGGCCCCTTGAACCAGCAGGGTGGGAGAGGATCCTGGTAGATGCTAGGGAGGCCCTGAATGCCTAGGCCATGACGTTTACGCTCTGGGAGGGAACTGGGCAACCTGCTGGTTTGAATTAGGCCCCCACCCCCCTACAGCTGTAGCCTGTTAGTGCTGAGCTCAGGACAGGAGCAATCCGCACCCCCTCCAACCCCACGCCCAGAGACCGGCAGAGCCCTGGGTCAGCACCTAGTAGGAAGGTGGAACTTCCCTGCCACCCCGCCAACCCCATGCTGCGGTGTCCCTTTTTGTTTTCTGGCCCTGCCCACTCTGCGCTCCCTCCCCCATCACAGTTACCCAGCTCCATGCCCCGCCTAGGGAGGCTGAGCCCTGCTCTGCGCACACGCACACATGTGCTGCCCCCCAGCATGGTTTGAATCTCTTCCTCCTCTCCGACATGGGAGAGGAGTTTGGTCTAGAAGCTTAGGGAAGTTGTGAGAAAACCCATGAGCTGGCCTCTGGAGGCAGGGGTGTGGCTCTGCTGACCTTGCCAGCACCCAGTCCCAAGTGTCTGAGGGTCACCCAGCCCTGCCCTTGTCTCCACAGACTCCTGGCTTGCCGCTGTGGCACGCGATTCTGGCCTGGGATCCCCCTCCCCGATAGCTGGTCCCACCCTACACCCTCCAGAAAGCCTGCCTTGACCAACCCTGAGGGGGAAGATCCTGTGGCAGGACTCTTTCAAGGCCAAGAGAACAATTCTGCCTATCGCCCTCCGGCCACTCCCACCAGACGAGAATCTGGATTCTGCTACATCAAATCCTCTAGTTCCCTGCAGATGTTTAACTATATCCTCCCTTCCGGCCTGTGCAGGTGCTATTCTCTCTGCCTGGAGTACCCTTCCTCTCCTTTTGCCCTAGTGTTACTCAGCTTTCAGTCCTTGGTCACACTAGCCACACCCCCTGCCAAACCTTGGCTGGGAAGTGGGCCCAGGAGTGTCCTGTGCAGCCCTCTTGGCCAGGCTCCTCCCACCCTGCGGGGGAGACTGCTCCAGCCTCCCTTTTCTTGGCTTCTGACGCTGGTGTCTTGCTGTGTGATCTGTCCTGCTGTACCTTCACTGTCCTTATCCCACCAGTGGGTACACAGTTCCTCTTTTACCACCTCCCAGGCCTGTGCAAGGATCCACTGAGTCAGAAGAGGAAGTGGGTTGGGATGGAGGAAGAAGTGGAAGGCAGCCCTGAGGCGATGGGCTGGTCAGGCATGCAGGCTGCTCTGGCCCGGCCTCAGCTTGAGGTCTTCGGCAGCTGAGCCAGCTGTCTCTGCACCCACCGCGGCCACAGAAGTGCGGGATGTCTGCAGTGGCCTTCTCTGGGGGCATGTCCCCATCTGTGCCCCTTCCTCTCTTCCCATCTCTTTTCCCACCAGGGTCTCTTCTCACCCTCCATGTGGCTATGTGTTTTCCTCCTCTTTCTCTTGGCGCTCTCTGGTCACCCCCATCTTGGCCCGTGAGATGTGTTCTCCCTGACGCTGGGATGGCCCTGTCGTAAGGGCCATCCTGGCCTCAGGGGAGGCCCTTGCAGTTTCACAGGACAGACATCAAACTACAGGATGGCGCCTGCCGGGGATCTTGGCCTCTGCTCCATTTCCTTCCCCTGGCACCCAGAACCAAGTCACTCTGAACAGGCCCCAGAGTTCCTGCCTCCTCATGAGTAAGCTGGCAAACTCAGGGGACACTGCTACAGCCAGGCATGGGTGGGTGTGTAAGCACAAGTGCACATGTGAGCGGAGGGGTAGGGGGATACTCTGTGGTACTGCAGGATGGGGGCAATGTGAGAGTGACCAAAGATGGGGCAGCCATCAGCTTGGAGTTGGGGGCACAGAAAGGCATCTGAATGATGACATGGGCCGTACGAGAGGCCCCCTCGCCACAATGGCGGCCCAGGCACCACCTAGACCCTGACCGGCCCAGCACCCTGTGGTCCCCACCCTGCTGCCTGCTCAGCCTGCCAGTGTTCCTTTGCAGCCTCCTGCCAGCACAGCCAGCCCCCAGCCCCCACTGGTGTCCATGCCAGAGCAGCATTCCGCAGGCCTGGCTGCATCTCCCCAGCAAAGACGGAGCAGGGCGGCCTCTCAGCAGCCATCAGGCCACATGGCTGGGGGACACAGTGGGACCTAGGCCTCTGGGCCTGTCACATTAAAGGATTTCATCAATGCAGCTGCGGTACAGGTTCTTGCATCTCCTGCCCTGGGCGACCCTGGGCAGCCAGAGGCAGCCACCAGGTAGGGGTCATAGGGGTCGACCAGAACCAAGTCCTGGAGGTACAGACCAAAACAAACCCTGAGCTGTCCTGGGGGGGGTGGGGCGGGGGGCGGCCAGGCTAATTGTCGATCTTAGGCTCACCCTAAAGTCTGAGCAGCCCAGGCCGGAGGGTGGGGATGGTGACGCGGCTAGGATACGGGGACTCGGTCCCTCAGTGTGAGGTCGCTCAGGGGAGCAGGGGTAAGCCTTTCCCGCAGCTGATTGTGGGGGCCGGGGGGGAGCCCAGCCTACCGATTTCAGGGCCGCCTCCTACTCCGACCCCGCCTCTGTGGCGCAGCTGGAGGACACCGAGGTTAGACTCCGGGACGAACTTCCCGGAGGAAAGGGGGCTCGGCGCGGGAGAGGTGAGGCCAGGGTCCGTCCGCTAGGATAGGAGCGGCGGGTCCTGGCCAGGGGCCCCGGCGGCCCGAGGAGGGGCGGGCTGCACCGGGACGGCGCGCACCACGCGTGTCCGCGGCCCCCGCCGGCGCGCAGGGCGGCCTGGCCCTTTAAGCGTCCAGACGGCGGCCCCAGCTGACGCGCGGGCTCCAATCGGCGCCCCGCGCCCCCCGCCCGCCGCGCCCGAGGCTCTGGGGCCGCAGCTGCTCGGCGGCTGGACTCGCCGCGGCCCTGCGCCTCAGCCCGCCCGGCCGCGCCCCCGGGGGCCATGGTCGCGGGGCCCTGCGCGGGGGCGGCCCCCAGCGCGGCTCTTCATGGAGCGGCCCCGGCCTGGCCGCCGGGGGCAGCGCGATCCCGCGGGGCCCTGTGAGCCCCCAGCGCCACGGCACCATGGTACGCAAGGCCCTGCCTGTCCCCCCGCTTATCCGCCCACCTGCGCGCTCTGCCCTCTGGAGCGCACGGCCGGCCGGCTCGGGATGGAGGGATGTGAGGGATCTTACCCCTCTCCGGGTCTCCCCGACCCCTTCTCTGGGTCCTTGCGGGCTGGGAATGCGGCGCTCTGACGCGGCCGTCGGCGGGGAAGGGGTTAAATTCCTGGGGTTGGGGCCCGGGCACGAGAGGCTGAGGTCCTGCTAGGCACTGGCGGAGGGGGGCGCTTCTCTGAGCCCGGACGGCACCGCCCTCGGACTGGGTGATGGGGGGAGGGAGGAGGTCGGATTCCCGCCTGGGCCTTGGGCCACGTGGGCGCTGGAGACGCCCTGCCTGGGGATTCGGGGCTCCTGGGCCGAGCGGAATGTGGGGGACGCCTGCAGCTCCGGTCCAAACTCCTGTGTGACCTTGGGCCGGTCTCCCGCCCTCTCTGGGCCTGTTTCTCCGGAAGGACGGATGGCCTGAGTTGAGAGAAGGCTGGCATAGACACCTCCTCCCTAAAAGGAGGAGGCTGGAAGTCATGAGCCTGTGCCCCCTTGCTCAGTCTGGGCCCACCCACTGCTGCCCAGCGATGGAAGGATTGACATAGGAGTAGGGTGTGCAGATGGACGCCCAGGTTTCATCCTAGGGCCTCCAGGGAGATGCCAGGGCAGGGTAGGAATCTGGTGGTTTCGTGACAGTGAGGCAGAGTGCCCCTTAGGAGTGGAAGGGTCTGACCATGGTAAGGCAGCCTCGGCAGGTGTCCCTGGCACCTGGCCTTCCCCCAGCCTGGCTTGGGGGGAGGATTGAGGGCATGAAACGCCCTGGCAACGCAAGTGCCTGACCACTCCCCTGGTCTTGTATCTTAGCTGGGCTGGCCTGGACTTGGGGGTGGGGTGTGTGGCTGCAGCTGGCACAACCAGATGGGGAGGGGCATCTGCAGCTTCAGGGAGCCAGCACATCTGGCTGGAGAGGCAGACACAGCTGGTGGCCCTGTGTGGGAGGTACTAGGCTAGGGGGTAGCTGCGCCCTGCTGAGGGGCTGCCAGTTATGGACTTAGGCAGCATCTATGTGCCCGGTCAAGGAAGTCCAGTCAGGCTGCCTGGTTGTAAGGTTCTTGGGCCCCTCAAGGGCCAAGGATGGTGCTGGCTGGGCTGGGAGTATTGCCTTGGAAATGGAGTCTTTGGGGCAGCACTACCCCCTAGATTAACCCTTCTTCCCCTGCTGAGGCCAGAGGGGTCCTCACTGGATCCTGGGACCAGAGCTGCACAAGGGAAGTGTCAGCCATTGCCCTTGCCCCATGGCAGGCAGGCACTGGAGGGCATTCTGTGAAGGGGGAACAGTGGACCAGAACCCTGTGCCCTAGGGTGGGTACCCCACAACAGGTCCGACATTGCCAGGTCCTTATCCAAGCCACTTCCCCACCACTGCCTGGCCCCTGGAGGCCCTGAGGAACCCGTTACAGCCAATTGCACCCTGACCCCTCACCGACTCGAAGGTGGCAGCAGCTCTGGGAAGGAGGGTGCAGGTCGCCAGAGGTGGTGATGGGGTCTGGGGAAGCACAGCTGGTCCCCTGGGTGGGAGGGTCCCCACATGCCTCATCCTGCTTTTTAAGTCATTAAAGGCCAAGAAATAGTTCCACGTGGAATAGTGTCTAGTCCAGCACAGATTGGGTGGCTTTAGCAGAGCTAAGAGTCTAGGGGCTCTGCTCTTGCTTGCTGTGGGACCCTCCCATTCTGAGCCTCAGTTTCCCCATCTATGTAATAGGGGTTGGTCCCAGAAGATGAATCACAATGAGTCAGTGGATGGAGATGGGAGGGGGTTGGCATCTTATCCCCATTAGATTGATCAGGCTTGGACGGGCCAGCAGCCCCGAGACAGACGAGCAGATGGGTGGCTGCTTGGCTGGGGGGAAGGAGGTGTTGGGGAGAACTCAAGAGAGGCGGTGGTGAGAGAGGGGGTGGGGGGAGCATGGGTGCTGTCCTGGGCTGCTGGATGTGAAGGGTGAAACCCAGGGCATATCTGTCAGCAGGTTGCCCCTGGAGGCTCCCTGAGGCTCATCCCAAGGCCCAGGGTAGATCCTCTCATTCAGGTGACCGGAAGGACTGGCATGAAGGGGAGGGGTGGGCTGTGGATGCACAGGACTGGGGTTTCATCCGAAGGCTTCCAGAGAGGTGCACGGCGTCGGGGAGCTGATGTCTTTGCAGTGCAGCAAGGTACCCTCAAATGTAGGAGGCTCTGACTTAGCTGGACAGGGCCTGAGGAGGGCCAGAACCTGGAACCTGCGGGGCTGGTCCAGCCAGGCAGGTAGTCGACAGATGTTAATTGAACATCTGCTGTGCGCTGGACCCGTGCAAGGGACTGGGCAGCCTGCCTGTCTGTGCTGCCCACCTTTTGGGGAAGCCACTGTGGTGCAAACAGGAATAATTACTTTGGGCAATTCACAGGTACTGGATGCGGCCCAAGGGTCTAGGAATCTGACCCACCAGATCCAAGGGCCTCCCTCAGGCTCCAGAAGCCCCCAGTGGTGTGACCTCCATGAGGAGGCCATCTCGGAACCTCTGGGCCTGGGTCACACCTGACCCTGGGGTCTGGGGACCTAGAGAGAAAAGGGTTTGGGACAAGCCTTAGGGGCCTCCTGCCTCAAGCACGGTGGACAGGTAACACAGCTGTGTCCTTTGTGGTGTGGTGGGGAGCTGCTGCCGCCAGGCCTGAGGCCACAGGCAGCAGCCTGGCCCGAGCTCCGGCCGAGGAAGGAGGGGACGGCTGGACCTCACCAGCCTCCTCCGACAGGGCAGTGGGGCCGTGGGCCTGGATTTCTTCACAAAAGTCTCTGCCTCTGCAAGGCCTCAGGCCTAGACCTTGAGGGCTGCTGCGGGTGAGCTGAGGGGTTCTCTCGGGTGCTGCCCCAGGGGTGCAGTGGCCAGAGGCAGAGCAGTGAGCCCGACGTGTTCTTGAGCCGTCTGGGCTTAGGCAGGCTTGGCTTTATTCGTATGTGAGTGAGTGTGGAAGAGAGGATCCATGGGGCCCAGAAATGGTGAAGGGATGCCTCTGGGGAGACAACCCAGTCCTGGTTTGCTGGGGTCAGCCCTGGCTTTAGCATCAAAAGTCCCGCATCCCAGGAAACCCCTAGGTTCCTGGCCCACCTGGACCGTTGGTCACCCTTGAACCTTTTCCTTCCCCTTTCTTCCTCTTCCCCTCCCCTTTCTGGGATGACTTCTCCCATTTCACAGCGGAAGAGCTGGAGGCCAGGAAAAGTTAACCACTGACCCAGGGGCTGACCTGCAGCCTCAGAAGGTCATGACCCGAGTTTGAGCTCTGAGGAACAGCAGACTCGGGCTTGAATCCTGGTTCCCCCTCGTCCTTGCTTGGGCTTCGGCACCTTCCCTGTAACATGGAACGAGGAGTGATGGGTGGGTGGCCACCTCCCAGATGGCCTTGACCTGACCTGTGCCCTCTGCCCCCCAGTTGCTGGTTGAGAAGACGACGGACTCACCGGCGGCCGAGTTCTCGCTGGTGGAGGACGTGGCGCTGCACTTCGCCTGCTTGATGGGCCGCCTGAACGAGCAGCGCCTCTTCCAGCCTGACCTGTGCGACGTGGACCTGGTGCTGGTGCCCCAGCGCAGCGTCTTCCCGGCCCACAAGGGCGTGCTGGCCGCCTACAGCCAGTTCTTCCACTCACTCTTCACCCAGAACAAGCAGCTGCAGCGCGTGGAGCTGTCCCTGGAGGCGCTGGCACCCGGCGGCCTGCAGCAGATCCTCAACTTCATCTACACGTCCAAGCTGCTGGTCAACGCAGCCAACGTCCACGAGGTGCTCAGCGCCGCCTCGCTGCTGCAGATGGCCGACATCGCCGCATCCTGCCAGGAGCTGCTGGACGCCCGCTCCCTCGGTACCCCGGGCCCCGGCGCCGTGGCCCTCGCCCAGCCGGCCGCCAGCTGCACCCCGGCCGCACCGCCCTACTACTGTGACATCAAGCAGGAGGCCGACGCCCCGGGCCTGCCCAAGATCTACGCCCGTGAGGGCCCTGACCCCTACTCGGTGCGCGTTGAGGACGGGGCTGGGGCCACAGGTGGCACAGTGCCTGCCACCATCGGGCCGGCTCAGCCCTTCTTCAAGGAGGAGAAGGAGGGTGGCGTCGAGGAGGCCGGCCGGCCCCCCGCGAGCTTGTGCAAGCTGGAGGGCGGGGAGGAGCTGGAGGAGGAGCTTGGGGGTTCTGGCACCTACAGTCACCGGGAGCAGTCCCAGATCATCGTGGAGGTGAACCTCAACAACCAGACGCTGCACGTGTCCACAGGGCCCGAGGGGAAGCCGGGCGCCGCCACAGGCCCGGCCACCATGGTGCTGGGCGGGGAGGACGGGCTGCAGAGACACTCGGAGGATGAGGAGGCCGACGAGGAGGAGGAGGAGGAAGAGGAGGAGGAGGAAGAGGAGGGCGGTGGCAGTGGAGGGGGGGAGGAGGAGGAGGAGGAGGAGGAGGAGGAGGAGGGCGGCAGTCAGGGGGAGGAGGACGAGGAGGAGGGGGAGGAGCACAGCGAGCAGGAGGAGGAGGAGGAGGGGGAGGGGCACAGCGAGCAGGGTCAGGAGAGTTCGGAGGAGGAGGAGGAGGGGGAGGAGGGGGAGGAGGATGGGGAGGCGGGGGGCAGGCAGGGGCCGGGGTGCCGCGGTAGCGGGGCAGACGCCCCTCCCCACAGTCGCATGGCAACGCGGTCTGCCCGGCGCCGGGGCCTCCCTGAGCCTGAGGAGGCTGGACGGCAAGGTGGGAAGCGGCCAAAGCCACCTGCAGGAGGGTCTCCTGCCCCAGCCCGAGGGCCACAGGCCGCTGACGGTCTGGGGGCCAAGGTGAAGCTGGAGGAGAAGCAGCACCATCCGTGCCAGAAGTGCCCGCGTGTTTTCAACAACCGCTGGTACCTGGAGAAGCACATGAACGTGACCCACAGCCGCATGCAGATCTGCGACCAGTGCGGCAAGCGCTTCCTGCTAGAGAGTGAACTGCTGCTACACCGGCAGACAGACTGCGAGCGCAACATCCAGGTGGGCCTCGGGGTGGGTTCACGGGGCCCACAGGGGCAGCCATCCAGGCTGGGCCAGGCTGGAACTGGGCCCCGGGCACCCAGTGTCCTGCTACCTGCGTTGCCCACACAGTCTGCAGAGACCAGGCTTGGCCCCCTGGACAGTGGGACCAGCCCAGGCCCAAGGGTGAGCCCAGGGTGGCGAGAGCTCAAGGGATAACGTCAGGGAGAGCTTCCTGGAGGAGGTGGATAGAGCTGAGCTTCAGCACGTGCAGAGACGTGCAGATAGGGGTAGAACAAACAGTACCCTTGGCCAGAGGGGCAGAGGGGAGCCCGGACTCGGGAGGATGAGAGTTGTCTGAGCACGTGAGGCTGGGGGACAGCCAGCTCTGAGGAGGGATGAGTCAGTGTTCTGGTAAATCTCTGGGCTGCTGCAAGGCCAACAGGGCCACCATGTATAGTTTCTCAGACTGTGCACTGCACGAAAGCACAGGTGAGGGGAGGAAGGGTTTGCCCAGAAGGGGGCGCCATTTCCCACTTCCTGCAAAGGCCGAAAGGAGCAAGGGGCAGCAGAGCAGGAAGAAACCCCTGCATTCAGCTCTTTGGAGGTACCAGCTGGCCTGGGCCTGGGAAAAGGGACCAGATGAGCAGTTTGGGAAGCACAGGGGCTGCCGGGGCCAAACAGGGGAGTTGGGCTGGCTGCCAAGCCTTGAGCCAGCCTGAGTCTGGGCCAGCCCGGCCTTTCAGGGTGCAGGCAGCACAGGGCCAGCCAGGCTGGTTTTTGCCTTTTCTGACTGGCAGTGAGGTTGGGGGGCAGTAGGTAGGCGGGTGCTAATTGCCTGAACTAATTGCTAATTGCAGTGCCCTGTGGAGAAAGTGTTATCTGGGGTTACCTGGATGCCTGCCCCACCCTCGTGCCCACGCTCCCACTTGCCGGCCCGCTGGGCTGCCCTTTGACTCTCCGTGTGCACACACCTGAGCTTCCCTCCTGAAGGGGAAAGACGCTTGTACCTCTTCTGTCCTGGGCACCCTGACCCAGTTTCTGCCCGAGCCCTGGCCTGCTGCAGGGATGGGTAGGACAAGGGCCCAGGAGAAGAGGAGGAGGGGAGTGTGGCCCTCAAGTTTCCCGCCACCGTCTATTGCCTGATAGGCCCTTGTACCTCCTACAGTCCCCAGTCCTTTGGAATCTGTCTCCTTGGGGATCTCCATGGTGTCAGGGCATGGGTCCCAGCAGGGGGAGGCAGCAGAGAAAATGGCCCAGCTCTGCCAGGACCTGTTATCTGAGGGACTTCTCCATGAACTGAGTAGCCTCCTCACCCACTGTGGTCCTTCAGCCAGTTATGTGTCTCTTCTTTGTAGAAAGATGCCTTGTTGAAATGAGCACAGAGGAGGGACTTCCTGGAAGAGGTGGCCCCTGACCCTAGTGAGTTCAGGATGAGGGACCCACCCTGGGTGGGTGGGTAGGTGGGTAAGTATTTAGGGAGTTACCACCCCCAACTCTCAGCACATCACATCTGGCTGGTCCTTGGACATCAAGGCCTCTCTCTCCAGCACAGTTCAGGTGGGGAAACTGAGGCCCAGAGAGGGGCAGTGACTAGTCCTAGGTCACATGGTCCTGACCCAGAGCCTAAAGTCTTCTCACCCCACAGTGTGTGACGTGTGGCAAAGCTTTTAAGAAGCTCTGGTCCCTCCACGAGCACAATAAGATTGTGCACGGCTACGCAGAAAAGAAGTTCTCCTGTGAGATTTGCGAGAAGAAGTTCTACACCATGGCTCACGTGCGCAAGCACATGGTCGGTAAGTCCAGGCTGGTGAGGGATGGAGCCTGAGGTCCATGCGGGCCAGCTGCTGGGTGTTCTGGGAAACACTTCACAATCCAAGGGCAATATGAAGGGGTGAGAAGGCCCCTCGTAGCTGGGAGGTAGGGGGTGGGGGGCTGCTTGCAGTGGCAGGTGTGTCCTGGACAGCCTCTGGGGCCAGGGCTGCCATGCAGAGTTGGGCAGGTTGCACATGGCACAAGGACTCCTGGACAAGATGGCAGGTGGGGACCAGAATCCAGCTAGCACACTGCCAACCAGGCTGTGCATCCTGACATGGGGCTGTGTCCACCAGAGCACCTTTTTCTAAATTACATGAAGTGCCATAGGGGCTGACACAGGCCCAGTCTCAGTTTGAGGACAGCTGTGCCTCTGATAGGGCTTCAGGCTTCTCTGAATGCAACCCTCCCCCAGGGGTCATACCTGGACACGGTAAGGAGGCCCCCAAGTGTGTTTTGGGCCACTTCATTGCCTTGGGCATGGCTCTCCCTCCGCTCTAGGTGGGCTTGCCTGGGAGTCTGGTGTCCAGGTGGCCCTCCCTTCTTTGCCCGCTTGGGGCCTGGTGCTCTAGAGAGGGGTAGCCAAGGAGGAGCAGTGTGCCCTGGCCAGGCCTTACCCCCGTTGTCTACCAGACAGTGCTAGAGGCCTCCAGCATGAACTGACTGGGAGCTGGGACCCCGGGGTCTAGGTATCGGCCAGAAGCATGCTGGCTAACCCAGGATTGGTGGTCCTTCCTGGGCTTGGATTCCCCAGCTCTGAACTCTGAGGGGGGCCCTCCGTGTCTCCAGTTGCTTCCTCCCAGATCTTCCTTGGAGTTTGTTCTGGGAGGAGCGCAGGTAACTAACTCCCTCTGGATGGCATGGGACCCAAGGCTGAGGCCTTTACAGGTGCCACCGTCTGTAAAACCCAGCCACCCTGGAGGCCCAAGACCACTCTACCCTCTTTTTATAGAAGAGGGTGCTGAGGCTCGCTGAGGCACACGTTGGCCATGCAGGGAGCCGGTGGCTGAGCCAGGATTTGAGCCAAGGCCAGTCCCACTTGAAATCCTTCTATCTTTCCCTGAAGCTTTGGGAGTGAGGCCAGACGCGAAAGAACCAAGAGGGCCTCCATGCCTGTCTGACCAAACAGAGAGACCTAGCCGGGAGGGAAGGGGCCTTGCCTGGGGGACAGAGGCTGTGGGGCAGGCCCCAGGGTAGGTGGTGTCCTGGGAGGCGGGATCTGGGCCGGATCTCGGGGGTGGTCAGGCAGGGGTCCCCTGGGAGGAGCCAGATGGGTCCCCCCGAGATGTCATGGCCATGGTGCCTGCCCTGTAGCCCACACCAAGGACATGCCCTTCACCTGCGAGACCTGTGGGAAGTCCTTCAAACGCAGCATGTCTCTCAAGGTGCACTCACTGCAGCACTCCGGGGAGAAGCCGTTCAGATGCGAGGTGAGCTCCCTTCTCCTCCTGCCCCAGGAGCCATCCTGGACGGGGGCGGGGATCAGAGCAGCTGCTTGAAAACCAGGGGTTGGGGTACTGGAGAATAGGATGCAGAAAGAAAGGGGCCCCTCCTTGATGTCTGCCTCCCACTCCATCCTTACCTGGTTGCCCACCTGCACCTCCCCCCACACCCCTGCCACCCCACCCTAACCCAACCCCTGAAGGTCCAGGGTGGGAAGTCTGCATGGGCTGGAACCATGGGGCAGGCTTTCTGGAGAGGTGGAGAACGGAGCATCTTAGGCAGAGAGATCAGAGATGGAGCTGCAGGTGGGGATGAGGTGGGGCGCCTTTGGACCAGGAGGAAGGATGGAGGGCCTTAAGCATGAGGGCTCCCTCCACTCTGTGGCCTCTTCCCACTTCCTGACCCCCATTCCTGCCTGGGCCCTGCATGCCCACGGCCTCTCCACCTGTGCCCGTGCACTGCCCCACCCCAGGAGCACCTCGGCTGGCCTTTGCATCCACACCTCCTTGCCCAGGAGCCCCTCCCCATGTGAGTCCTTCCCACAGCCCTGTGGTCTCGGGCCAGCACTTCCCTCCCTGAAGGCTGTTCCCCTGCTCTGCGCCGGGTCTCACCCCCCCACCCTCCACCCCGCCCTCAGAACTGCAACGAGCGTTTCCAGTACAAGTACCAGCTGCGGTCGCACATGAGCATCCACATCGGCCACAAGCAATTCATGTGCCAGTGGTGCGGCAAGGACTTCAACATGAAGCAGTACTTCGATGAGCACATGAAGACCCACACAGGTACGGCCACCCCACGGGGAGGGGCTCCGCACCGGGCCGGGCCCCCTTCTCCGCTAGGAGGCCCAGCGCCGGCCTCCTTGCCTCCCCAGGTCGGGCGAGGCTGGTACAGGCTGGCAAGGATCCGAGAGTGCCAGGGCCGGGCCGGGATGGTTCCGTGGACGCCCGGAGGCTGGCCCAGGGCGTGGGTGGGGGGTGGGGGCGTAGCGGCCCGCCAGCGACTCCCCACGGCCCATCACCACCCACCCCGCAGGGGAGAAGCCGTACATCTGCGAGATCTGCGGCAAGAGCTTCACCAGCCGGCCCAACATGAAGCGGCACCGGCGCACGCACACCGGCGAGAAGCCCTACCCCTGTGACGTGTGCGGCCAGCGCTTCCGCTTCTCCAACATGCTCAAGGCGCACAAGGAGAAGTGCTTCCGCGTCAGCCACCCCCTGGCCGGCGACAGCGCCCCCGCAGCCCCGGGCCTGCCCCCCGCCCCGCCCCAGGCCCTCCCCCTGCTGCCCGGGCTGCCCCAGACCCTGCCTCCCCCGCCGCCGCTCTTCCCCACCGCTGCCAGCCCCGGCGGGAGGCTGAACACCAACAACTAACCGCCTGCCTGCTGCACGGGCCCAGGACCCTCCACTCGTCCTCGTGGGGCGGGGCGGGGGGGAGCAACACCTCCAGAGTTGGCTGGACACGCTCTGCCCGGGGCCTCTGACCCTGGGGGCTGTGCAGGCTGGCAGCCCCCAGAGCTGGCGGAGGACACCTCACTCCCAAGTGCCCCCTTTCAGCGGCTCCTTGAAGCCTTTACTTTTGTCTGTTTGTTTTTTGGAAGTGAAGGAAAACGAAAAGAGAGGAAACTCTTGACGGCACCCCCCTCCAGGTGAGGGGGGCGCTGGAGGCAGCAGGTACGGGTGTAGAGGGACCTGGGGAGCAGGTGTGACTGGTTGCTCCGCTGAGGCCTCAGCCAGAGGGGGGCGGCCAGGCCCAGCCCAGGTCACCTTCAGCTGCTCATCCCCGCCCGTCCTGGGCCCCCTCGCTCGCCCCTCATCCCGGAGGGTTTGGGGAAAAGTTGGGGTGCCGTCCCCCTTTGGAGGACTCGCGGGCCCACCGTGAGGGCTGCGGATGCTGAGGCGGGGACTTGGGCCCGGACGCCGGGGGTTGTGTGGGGTGGGCGTGCGTGGCGAGGTGCGACGACCGCAGCTGTGCCCCGTGGGGAGGGGGGGCGGGCGGGGGCTGGACCCCAGGCATTTGCTTTCCCCACGGCATCCCCGACCTGCCCCCGGCTGCACCGAGGGCCCTGGGGAAGGTGTCCCCAAGAGCTGCCGGGCCTCAGGGTGTGGTGGGCCAGGCCCTGGGTGGGCAGACGGGCTGGCTCCCACAGGCACTGCAGCCCAGGAGCCCCTGCACATGGGTGGACCCCAGGGACCAGGGCCCTAAGGAGCAGGCCCGGGCAGATGTTCTGAGGTTTCAAGGTGCTATCAGTGGGGCAGGGGGCAGGGCAGCTGTTCACGGAGCAGCCCATCCCTCAGCAGCTGCCCCAGCCGAATCTCCCACGCTACAGACGTCTGTGTCTGTGTCTGTCTCTGCTCCTGGAAGGCAGCACAGGCCTCAGCCACTCCCTGGGCCTGGCCACAGCCTGCCCCTGGCTGGTGTCCAGCGGCCTCGTCCCTCCTGCGCCTCTGTGCTCACGGGTGGAGCGAGGAGCCTGCACGATCAGGCCCTGGGGGTCGGGGTCGGGGGTACCGGGAGAGCCCCACCCAGCCTGTGCGCAACGCTTGCCCTCACGAGGCCAGCACTAATAGGACATCCTTTTTTGTTGTCATTTAACGTCTCCATTCCTGCCTTTGAAATGGGGAGGAAGGTTCCATAAGCTACCTGTTTCCTAGTTAAGCTCTTTCCTATTGTGTTTATACAGTTTTGTCTGTTATACTCTTTGCACCTTAAACCCCTCGACTGCCCCCGCATCACCACCTTCCCAGCATGGCTGGAGTGGGACGAGGCCTGAGCCCAGGGGTCGGGTTGGGGGGGGACTGGCCCCATCAGCCCAAGGGCTGAGGGGGTCAGGACCCCTCTGACTTCCTTGTAAGGCCCATGGCACTGGGGCAGGGGGCTGGGGACATTTTAATCATCAATAAACGAAGCACTTTATTATGTACAGATGTGGGCAAGCCCAAGGAGCCCGAGTGATTTGAGGATTTAGAATCCAAGCCACACAGCCCAGATGGTTCTCCGGGCTTAGAGGGGGCAGTGCCCTGGCCCGGTTGAGTTTCGGGCTGTAGCAGGAACAGTGCCAGCCAGAGTCTATGTACGCACCCTCTGACGCCCCTGCTGTCCTCTGGGGAGAAAAAGTGGTACCTCCGCGAGAGGGGAAAGCTCCCTGTCTGGCTCCCAGTACTGAGGCTCCTCCCACGCCGAGGCTGGGAATTCCAGCCTCTTATGGGGTCAGCGCCGTGTCTCTCAGGCTCCTGCTTTACTGTAGCTCTTTTCCTCTCCTGCACCCTGTGATCTCTGGGCTTCCATGACGTCCTCAGGGTCCTCCCCTCCCTGCTTCCCCCTTCCCTTTGCTATTTCTAACCTCTGGTCCCAGTGCCTGACAGCTTCAGAGCTGGCCCACATTTTCCTAAGAAAAGTCTGATCTCCCCCAATGGGCTGTAGGCTGGGACTCCAATGAGTTTTCCACCCCCTGTTGCTGACGCTGGGCTCTCCCATAGGGGCTGGTGGCCCTGTCACCTGCTTCCCTCCCTGCAGCCTTAGTGAGCCTAGGGGGCCCTGGTCAGGCTGGGCCTCTGGTCCATGAGGCCAGACTTTGACAAGCAGAGGCTGGAGATGGGTGTGGGGAGCTGGTAGCAAGACCCTGTCCCAGGACTTGGGTCTCCTGTTCTTATACACTTCCCCTCTCAGGACACAAGAGGGGTCCAGACAGCAGGCTGGGCACTGGTCAGATGGTCATTGTAGCTGTAGGTGGGCACGGCCAACCCCTCTCCTGGGAGACCCCTACCCCAGCGGGGACAGGAACCCTGTGTCCCTGGTGCTAATGCTCTCTTCCCCTTGGGCCAGTGTTGGTGGGAGCTCCTTTCTGGCCAGGCCACAAGGGTCTGAAGCAATAATGGTACCTCAGCAGTGCCAGTATGGATAGGGGTTCTCGTTTTACCAGCTTTTACATTTCCTTTTTAATTGTTAAAACAAATTAACAAGCACCTGGGTATTGGAGTGAGGGGACTGGGCATCATACCCGCTTCCCAGGGCTGGTTGGGGGGAGGGGGCTTGGGATCATCACCTCCCACTGGAGATCTGCCAGGGCGTCCCTCTGTCCAGTTGGACTTCTCAGCCCATTTGGCCAAGACCTCAAGCCCAGACCCTGGGCCTGCCCTCTCCCCGGCTCCCCTTGTACTCCCTGGTCTTGGGCCAGCTGGAGGTGAGTGGCCAAAGAGATGAGGTGGGCCTCAAGCCCTAGGAACCCAGGCCGGGGGCAGAACCTGAGCCTCCGATCCTGATGCGTTCCACCACGGCCAACACAGCACCCCTCGGGGGGCTCGGTGGCAGAACAGCTGTGCCCAGGCATGCGGACCCTTGATGTCTGGCCCCATGTGGCCACCCCACAGCCCCAGAGTGTGTGGGCGACAGCAGGAGGGTGAGGAGAAGAGTGAAGGGGAATAAAGGCAGTACAACTGTCCCTTGGCCCAGCCTCTTCTTTACACATTGCCGCCCTGACTACTGGCTGAAGAGACTTGGACCAGAGCAAGGGTAGCGCGGAACCTGACAGCTTGGCCGAAGACCACGTGGACACTCGTGCCCCGAGCATCTGCACACCCCGTCTCCCTCCCTTGAGGGTGGGCTGGGCTCCTGGGGAACATCCAGAGTCGGAGCTGAGGTCTGAAGGAGCCAGATGTCAGCACCCGGGAGGACATCGCAGGTGGAAGACAGGTAGCGGACTCCGAGGAGGGAGCAGGCGGCTCTCCCTGCGGACCTCCAAGAATTATTTCACTGGAGCACTGGCTCTGTGCGGGATAGGACTCTAGGCTGTGGTGACACACGGTGACTGAGGCCACCATGTATGTGGCACTTGGTCCCAGATACCTGGAGAGGGGAATAACCGGGAAGGGCTAGGAGAGGAGGCTGGTGGGTGGGTTCACTAACCAGCCAGAGAGGGCATACACATCCCCAGGATGGGGACATTGCCTTCCACACAGTCCCACTTCTCTGAAGGGAACAGGGGCTCGCTCAAGTCACCCTAAAACTGAAGCTTGCTGTCAGGCCTGCGGGCCTGGCTGCTCCTGCAGTGTCTTGTGGGGATTCAGCTCCTCTCTGTTTCTCCTCTTCTACCCGTCCATCGGTGGTCTGTCTGCTGCCTCTCCCCATGGCCTCCTCCCTTCGACCCCACCGTGCTGTGAGCAACGGCCTGATGCCACAAGCATTATTTTCTATAGAATCCCTGGGAAAATATCTATTTTTTTAAAATTAACGTTTTACCTGGGCATAGTTGAAGAAGCCAAATATTGATACTTCTAGAACGTTCGTTTTTTAACAAAAACCTGCAGTCCCCTGCACCTGCTCCTCTCCAACTCCCGGTAGGCGAGCGGCTCCAATTCAGTTGGTATTTTTGGTGTTCTCGTGCCCACAGAAAGCACACCTCCAATGCTACTTTCCTGATTTTTTTCAGTTTTAGGCATCAGCTATTGATGTATTTCTTCATCACTCCCATGACATGCACAAACGCTACGCACACACTTTCCCTTCCTCCTTCCTCCCAGCATGGTTATATTATTATTTGGGGTTAGAGTAATATTTAGTGTGTACATTATTATGAGTGTGTAAACACTGATCTCAACCAAGCCATATAATAGAATATGATTCCATTTCCTTTCTTGCACAACGTTTTACTTTTGTCTCTCTTAAGCGTGATTTGCTTCGGTTTCTATGTGCTTATCACTGCTGCGTTCCCAAACCCTTTGCTATAAATTCAGTTTTCCTTCCAATATGTGCAAACACGGCGGGTGTTCCATCGATTTCATCACTCTTGTAACCAGGGAGCCGTGCAGCAAGATAACCCTGGGGTGCACACACTGCAACCAGCTCCCGTGAGAAGACTTGAGAATGCCTAACAACATCCCCCAGCCAGTGGTTCCCTGTCCCACTTTGCCGAGACTGTATCCCTTTCAGCTCATTGCAGAGATCTTTAACTTCTAGAAGGTTTATGTCTTGGTGGGTTCCTTTTTCCTAACCTTGAAATTTACCTTCTCCTCAGGACCACTTCAGGGGATTAAATTCCAAAGAGCTTGACTCTTTCTTTCACCCTGACACAGGAATGAGTTTGCCTGGGTCTAGAATTCAGGCTGGAAATCATCGCCCTCAGATTTTTAGATGCTGGCGTGTTTCTGTTGAGAAGCCCAGCGCCGTAACGTTTAAAAGATGAAGTGAGATGACAGTTTCCTTTGATTCAACTACAAGCCCTGGAGTCCTGCTTCCTCCCTCCCACATCCGATCCCTGGGCCTGTCCTTGGGTGAGAACAGAGTGGGTGGGGCAGAGATGACACAGGATTGGCCATGACTTAATGACTTGATAGTTGTTGAAATGGGATGCTGGGTACATGGGAGATCAGTATATCATTCTCTCTCTGGAAATACATGCATTTCCCATAATTATAATTTAAAAATAAACAGTGATTCCCCATTTCACTGAGGGGAAAAACTGAAGTCTGTACACTGGCCAGACATGATACCCCACCACAACCTCTCTGCCCTTATCTCCTACTCACCTCCTCGTTCATTGTTCACTGGCCTCCTTGCTGTTCCTGGAACATGAGGGGTGCACTCCTGCCTCAGGGCCTTTGCTCAAGCTGTTCCCCTGCTTGGAAAGCTCCTCTGCATTGGCTTGAACCTGCTCAGGTGTAGTCCTCTCAGTGAGTCCATCCTGACTGTTCCACTTAAAATTGTGACCACCTGCACCTGTCACTTCCCATGCCCCCTTCCCAGCTACCTGTCACCGTAGCAGTTCTCATCTGACACCCTGTATGTATTTATATATTTATTTGTTGCCCCCTCCCTCAACTGACGGTAAGCTCCATAAAGACAGGGATTCTTGCCCGATGTGTTCACTGCTGAATCCTCAACATTTAGAAGAGTGCACAGTAGGTTCTCAATGAATGGATGTGCCACTTGTAAACATTCTAGTAGAATGCCTGGTAGGAAATGAGCACCATGGAATTCATCATAATCTAAAAATATGTCATTGAGTCATCTGATAAATATAAGCTAATTGTTCAGTCAGTACCTTCTGTCCTGGTCTTTGGTAAATGAGACTCTGACTAACAGACATTTTTTTTTTTTTTTTTTTTTTTTGGCGGTACGCGGGCCTCTCACTGCTGTGGCCTCTCCCGTTGCGGAGCACAGGCTCCGGACGCGCAGGCTCAGCGGCCATGGCTCACGGGCCCAGCCGCTCCGCGGCATGTGGGATCTTCCCGGACCGGGGCACGGACCCGTGTCCCCTGCATCGGCAGGTGGACTCTCAACCACCGTGCCACCAGGGAAGCCCTAACAGACATTTTTTGTTATTTGCAGGAAGCAGCAAGGTAGAAAGGGATTCCCACGGTCTTTGGAGGTAGGCAGATCTGCTTCGGATCCTGGCTCAGCCACCTGCCAGCTGTGTGACTTGGCCAAGCTGCTGAGCCTCTCGGAGCCTGGTCTCCTCACTGATGCTTCTTACTGGAAGTGCCCTGCAGTCCAGGGCCGGGCTGGAGGCCCCTGGGTGAGCCTTTGCCCTTTCTGAAAGACAGACAGGACCACCTCCAGGAACTGCCTTGGTGCTGTGCCCCTCTGGAAGCTGCTGGTGGGGTGAGCAAGCAGGTTGAAAGCACTGATCAGAAGAACAGGCAGTGACATCACTGAGATCACAGAACGGGGAGGTGACTCAGTCCTGGCCCAGGCTGAGGCCCCCTCGCCAATCCCCCCTGCCCCCCGCAAGCCTGAGGCTATAAACAAGTGACTCAGAAGAATGGTGGGAGAATGCCCCATAGCGGTTCACACCAGTGTCTCGGGGGCTAAATTTAACCCACAGCTGCACCCTCTGGCACTTTGGGAACAAGTTAATCTTGGCGGCTGAGGTTGATGTGTGTGTGCATGTGTGGGGGAGGGGGAGGGTGGTCAGAGGTCCACAGCAGGGTGGGCATCGGGACCGGCTGTCCCAGACCTCTACCCCGATTCCCTACATGCTAGCCAGGGTGCAGGGGCCCCAAGGCTGCGGAGGCTCAGGCCAAGCTTAGTATGGACCAAGAACCGAGCATAGACAGATTTCCTGGAATATTAAACTGAGTGTTATGTTTGGTTTTTGATCCCTGGGGGTTTAAACACCTAGAATAGTTGAATCCTATGAAATTAAATCTTCTGGCATGTCTGACGACTTACAGGGTTAAACTCTGTGCCAGTGTACTCGCAGGGACACAGAACCTCAGGGCTTGGGAATCTCAGAAGAACTGAGGCCCTTAAAATTGAACTCGCCCATCTCTTCACTGTGTAGGAAGGGAAACTGAGGCTCAACAGAGGGATCTGGCTTTCCCAGGACCCCCAGGAAAGTGGTGACCTTGTTTATTTAAGTACCTTCTTGCTTCCTTGCACAGTCCAAGGAGGCTCTCAGAGCTGGGGCAGAAAGGGGAAAAGTCTTCCCACTTTAAAGTTGAGGCAACAGGGTCCCCATGCCCAAGTTCATTGAGCAGGAAACCCAAGCACACTGCGTCCAGGGGTGGCTGGAGCAAGATACACTCCAAGGAGGAGGCTAGAGGCACCTGGGTAGAAAGGCGGAGAAGGCATGAAGGAAGGGAGACCCTGGAAGAGGGACTCAAAGGCTTCCCTCTCCTTGGACTGAGGGGCGGAGCTTGGGTCATCCCCTCCCCTGAGAGGTATCACCCAACCAAGGAAAGACGTCAAAGCCTCTCTGTGCTCCGTTTAGAAATGAGACAGCGAGGCCCTCATCTTTCAGGGAGGACAGAGACACCCCACCCCTATCCCATGAGCCCCTGGGCTGAGTCAAGACTGCTCTGGGAGGGGGCCTCAGCCCAGCTGTCCCCTCTGCGTCATGTGCAGGAGGCCAGGCAGCTCGCCTTACAGGGCCCAGTCCACCTCTATATATAGTCCGGCTCCGACAGCTGCGTAGACTGTGCGCGACCCAGCAAGAAGGCAGGGAGTGCGGAGAGAAGGCCACCCACCATGGCGTCGGGCTTGGAGCAGGCGGAGGAGCAGCGGCTGTACCAGCAGACGCTCCTGCAGGACGGGCTCAAGGACATGCTAGACCACGGCAAGTTCCTCGACTGCGTGGTGCGGGTGGGTGAGCGTGAGTTCCCATGCCACCGCCTGGTGCTGGCTGCCTGCAGCCCCTACTTCCGGGCACGCTTCCTGGCCGAGCCCGAGCGCGCGGGCGAGCTGCGCCTGGAGGAGGTGTCCCCTGACGTGGTGGCCCAGGTGCTACACTACCTGTACACATCAGAGATCGCGCTGGACGAGGCAAGCGTGCAGGACCTGTTCGCCACGGCGCACCGCTTCCAGATCCCATCCATCTTCACCATCTGCGTGTCCTTCCTCCAGAAGCGCCTGTGCCTCGCCAACTGCCTGGCGGTCTTCCGCCTAGGCCTCCTGCTCGACTGCGCGCGCCTTGCCGTGGCCGCCCGCGACTTCATCTGCGCGCGCTTCTCGCTGGTGGCCCGCGACGCCGACTTCCTCGGGCTCTCGGCTGACGAGCTCATCGCCATCATCTCCAGCGATGGCCTCAACGTGGAGAAGGAGGAGGCCGTGTTCGAGGCGGTGATGAGATGGGCGAGCAGCGGCGACGCCGAGGGGAAGGCCGAGCGCCAGCGCTCGCTGCCCACCGTCTTCGAGAGCGTGCGCTGCCGCCTGCTGCCGCGCGCCTTCCTAGAGAGCCGCGTGGAGCGCCACCCTCTCGTGCGTGCCCAGCCTGAGCTGCTGCGCAAGGTGCAGATGGTGAAGGATGCACACGAGGGCCGCATCACCGTGCTGCGCAAGAAGAAGCAGAAGGGGAAAGAGGCAGCGGGGGCCAAGGCCACTGACAAGGGCACAGCCGAAGCCAAGGCGGAGGAGGATGAAGAGGAGGCCGAGCGCGTCCTACCCGGGATCCTCAATGACACCCTGCGCTTTGGCATGTTCCTACAGGACCTCATCTTCATGATCAGTGAGGAGGGCGCCGTGGCCTATGACCCGGCAGCCAACGAGTGCTACTGTGCCTCCCTCTCCACCCAGATCCCCAAGAACCACGTCAGTCTAGTGACCAAGGAGAACCAGGTCTTCGTGGCTGGGGGCCTTTTCTACAATGAGGATAACAAAGAGGACCCCATGAGTGCTTACTTCTTGCAGGTGCCTGGCCAGCCTTGGGAGGGTCGTGGCCAGTTCTGATTTCTGGGCAGCCCTGGGGCCCAGGAGAGGCCCGTGTCTACTTGTTGGGGAATGTCATTGGGTCTAGGCTGAGATGTAGACCGGGGAGGATGACTGACAGCCGCTTGCCTGAAGGCTGAAGATAGTTACAGGCAGTTGACAATAAGATGCACAACTTTGGTGTCTCAGTTTCAGGGAGATGTCAGCCTCAGGATGGTCTGATATGTTGGAGGCCCTAGCTCTGCACAGCAGGTGGGGTCAGGGACAGTGAGAAGGAAGAACAAGGTCAGTGTAGGGGTCCTGGCCAACAACTATGCATGAGGCTGGGACTGGAATGTGGAACGGAGTGTCTCAAACAGAGGGACCATCCTCCCTTGCTTTCCCATTGCACAGATGGGGAAACTGAGGCCTAGGAAGGACCAGGAGAGTGGGGTGCCCAGTCCAAGTTATAATGTGACAGTGGGATCTCAGAGGGCAGGAATGGTTTTCTGGTGACTGGCCATGCAGGTGTGAGCCTTGCTAGTTGGGTGAATTTGGAGACATGGAGGGGAGGGTGCAGTGCTTCAGGCTGGGAACCAGTGAGCAGGGGACGGAGATGGGAAGGAGCCTGCAGTGAGTGGTGTGCTGAGTGAGGCCTGACCAGGTTTGAGAAGGGTGAGGGGCCCTGTGGTGCCAGGGTTAAGCTGGGGCGGGTGGGAGGGGGGGCGTCTCTACCAGCCGAGGCACATCATGGGCACATTGTTTATTCTCTCTGGGCCTCTGTTCGTAAATGGGGATATTACTCTTCCTTGCTTGATAAGGTTGTCTGAAGGTTATAAAGTGTTCAACAGCACAGTGCTCAGCCCTCAGAAAACTCTCCCAAAAGATGAGCCCCTAGTATGGTTATTAAAAGACTGTTGGGGGAAATTTCCTGGCGGTCCAGTGGTTAGGACTCCACTCACTGCCGGGGGCCCAGGTTCAACCCCTGGTGGGGAAACTGAGATCCCACAAGCCGCAGGGGTGCGCCAGTAAAGGAAAAAAAAAAAACCTGTTGGGGTACACAGGGTCGCAGACTTACACTGTAGATTTTAAGGGGTGAGTGGCTGTATTTGGATGTTTCCTGTGCAGTGGGATGGAGTGGAAAACAGGGAGCAGGCAGGCCTCAGTTCAGGAGTTGTACTGGGGAAGGCCAGGACGGCAGCTGGGCCTCCCTCTCAGAGGCCCCTTCTCAGCTCTGTATGGGATGCCCCATCACGGTGCTATAACGGTGGTCTCCCGGCACCTACGCGGGGTGGGACGGTCGGCTGTTCTCAGCCAGATAGGAGGAGAGGCACTGTCTCCAGGCACCGCCTGCAGTCTGCGCTGGCCCTACCTGGAGACCCGGACTCCTCTGTGACCTGGGGGTGGCCAGACGGGGCCGCGGTGGGGCCGGGCTGGGACTGGGGCGGTGGGTTGGTGGGGGACGTGGGGGGCGGTCGCTGACTGGCCACCCGGCCCGCAGTTTGACCACCTGGACTCAGAGTGGCTGGGGATGCCGCCGCTGCCCTCGCCGCGCTGCCTCTTCGGCCTGGGAGAGGCTCTTAACTCCATCTACGTGGTCGGCGGCCGAGAGCTCAAGGACGACGAGCGCAGCCTGGACTCGGTCATGTGCTACGACAGGCTGTGAGCGCGGCCTGGGGGCGGGCCCGAGGAGCCTGGGGGCTGGTCCGGGACGGCGGCGGGGCGTGGCGGGGGAGCGAGAGCCCAGGGCTAGGGGCGGAGGCGGGCTTGGGTAGGGGCTGGGCGCGGTTGGCAGGTGGGGTGGGAGCGAGGAGCTAAGAGGTCTGGGAGTTCCGGTAACGAATCGGGGGCGTCCCAATATGTGTTGGGTGGTGGGTGGATGCAGAGACGGGGGCTGAGAGCGCCCTACTCCCCTCCCCTCTAGGTCGTTCAAATGGGGCGAATCGGACCCGCTGCCTTATGCCGTGTACGGCCACTCTGTGCTCTCGCATATGGACCTTGTCTACGTCATTGGCGGCAAGGGTAGCGACAGGTGAGGCGCGGGCCAGAAAGGAGTGCAGCAGCCGGGTCGGCGGGTAGAACGGAAGCAGAGTCTCCCCGAGGCTGTCAGGGGTCTGTCCTGACTGCCTTGAGAGGCAGCTGGAGGGACTGGGCCAAGGGAAGAGGCGGCTCTGCTCCCGCCTCCTGCTTCTCACTCACTGCGCGCCCCCCCCACCCCGCCCCGCCACAGGAAGTGCCTGAACAAGATGTGCGTCTATGACCCTAAGAAGTTCGAGTGGAGGGAGCTGGCCCCCATGAAGACTGCCCGCTCACTCTTCGGGGCCACCATCCATGACGGCCGCATTTTTGTGGCTGCTGGGGTCACAGACACAGGGCTGACCAGTTCAGCTGAGGTGTACAACATCGTGGACGGCAAGTATGGCTGCTTCCCCCCTCCCTGCCCCCGTTCCACTGGACAGCCAGGGACGAAGGGCCCCACTGTACCAGCCCGGCTGTGTGGCTTTGGGCCTATGTCAGACCTCTCTGTGTCTGCCCTGGCAGGAAACATAGCCTCTGTCTTGAGTCTCCACCGTGCAGCTTGGACATCAGCACAGAACTAGCCCCTCTACTCTGATCAGCAGTGAGGTGGGCTTCCCCCACAAGGGTTGTGGCCAGCCTGGTCTGCAGGAGAGAGCTCCCCGGAGATGCCAGGTTCCTCATTCAGAGACTCGTACCAGGCACTGGCCTGGTGCTAGGGATACAGCAGTGACTGAGACAGAAGCTGCCCTGCCCTGGGAGATCGGGAAGAAAACTGAGCTGGCAGACCAGTTGGACTCACTAGCTAAAGAGGTGGTGGGAGAAGGATGCCCAAAGGCAAAGGAAGGCTGGTGCCAAGGCATTTAGGAGAAAAAAGGCAGGCTCACTGGAGGAGAGGGCATTGGTCAGGTTGGATGGAGTGTGTGGTGGGTGAAGGGAGGTGGGGATTGTGGGTACTGGGGCTGGAGAGGGCGCAGTCGGGCTGAGGGACTTTATCCTGAGAGTAATGAAATGCCTCTGACGGGTTTTAAGCTCCCTTCTGTGTTTTCCTAAGATGCCTCATGGCAGCTCATGTAGAGATTAGGGATTTCCTAGGAGGCAGGGGTACAGCTGTATAGCAAGAAGTGATGGTGGTCTGGAGCTGGGGGTACAGCAGGGATGGGGCAGAGAGGATGCACTGGAGAAAGACTTAGGCCAGCGCTTTTCATGTGCCCATGAATCCCTGGGGATCACGCTCTGACTGCAGATTCTGATTCTCAGGTATGGGGAGGGACCTCAGAGTATATTTCTAATAAACTCCCTGGTGATGCTGACGCTGCCAGTCCATGGACCATACTCAGTAGCAAGAGTTTAGCAGACAGAAGAAACAGGATGTAGCAATTGATTGGATGGTGGGGGTGAGAGGGAGAGGTGGATGCTTTTGAGTGAGGGTGAGAGGTCATTTTTTTTAAATTAATTAATTTATTCATTTATTTTTGGCTGTGTTGGGTCTTCGTTGCTGCGCGCAGGCTTTCTCTAGCTGCGGCGAACGGGGGCTACTATTCGTTGTGGTGCGCAGGCTTCTCATAGTGGTGGCTTCTCTTGTTGAGGAGCACGGGCTCTAGGCGTGCAGGCTGCAGTAGTTGTGGCACGCGGGCTCAGTAGTTGTGGCGCACGGGCTTAGCTGCTCCACAGCATGTGGTATCTTCCCAGAACAGGGCTCAAACCCGTGTCCCCTGCATTGGCAGACGGATTCTTAACCACTGTGCCACCAGGGAAGTCCCAAGGAGGTCATTTATCGAAGAACTGTTGAAGTTAGGTAGGAAAAGTGAGGGTCGAGTTAAAACATGTGGATTTGAGGTGCCTGGGTGTCCAGGAGGAGCCCACTAGGGCAAAGAGAGAGCTCGAGGGTGAGATCTGGGGAGGGGGGACAGTACTCGGAGGGGACAAGCTCCCTCAGGGAGAGGATGTTAGTGGGAGAAGCCGAGGCCCAAGCCCTGGGGGCAGCAGGGGCAGATGCATTATTCAGCAAGGAATCCCAAGAGGTGAGGCTGGGAGGTGGGAAATGAAGAAAGTCACATCAGCAGAAGTGCATATGTGGACCCTGGATTCCAGAGCCCTGTGGTGGCTGGGGACCCGAGAGCAGTTTTGGAGGGATGAAGACCCAACTTCGGGAGCCAGGGGAGGGGAGTGAAGGCACCTTGAGAGTCACTGGGCCGTGAAGGGGAGAAAAGGGACGGGGCAGGAGTGCAAGGGACGGTCTCAATGGTCACTGAGGTAGCAAGCTGGAGTTGGTTCAGGAGCAAAGGCGGGACACTGGGGAGAGCCCTGGTGGGTTTCATGGGGCAGGTTAGATGGAATGACAAGGGGACAGTGGAGGGAAACGGGAGGGGCAAGAGAATGGGGAAGAAGTGAAGACCAGAGGGCATTCCCGAGAGGTCAGGAAGCAGGTTGGGCTGGGAGCACGGGTGCCTGGGAGTCGGATTTTGCAGGGTGCAGCTGAAGCTGTGAGTGCTGGCGGGCGACAGTCACTGTGCTCGCTGCGGCCCCCCGGGGGCGGGTGAGGCACCTCCTCACGCCCCCTCCTTCCTGCCAGGTGGGCGCCCTTTGAGGCCTTCCCACAAGAGCGCAGCTCGCTCAGCCTGGTCAGCCTGGCGGGCACGCTCTATGCCATCGGCGGCTTTGCCACACTGGAGACTGAGTCCGGGGAGCTGGTTCCCACAGAGCTCAACGACATCTGGAGGTGAGCCTGGCCCTAGGGAGGTGAGGGGAATCGTGAGCAAGGCCAGCTGGGCACCGAGGCAGCGCCCAGCAGGCTCATCTGTGGGCAGAGCTGATCCCTCTTCCAGGAAATCCTGTGGGCACAGGGCAGCAGACATGCCTCGCTCAGCCCAGGGTCTCTCCAGTTTGTTGGGAAAGTCTGGGTTTGCACACATGGTACCACGCCCCCCTGTGGGGCATCGACAGTGTCAGTCAGGACCTGGTGCCAAGGTTAGGGCCCAGACCCACAGAACCGGGCCCCAGGGAGCAGAACAGGCCCTGAGAGGCAGCCAGTTCTTCCCTCTCCCCTCCCTCCTGACGGGGAGAGCTGGGTCGGGATTGAGAAGTAGCTGGATCCCAGCTTCTCAGAGCCATTGCTTCTATGGCTGGTCCTAGCTGGGGGTGGAGGGGAGAGGTTTCGGCAGCCTGGGGCAGCTTCTGAACCTTCAGTGATGCTCAGTGCTGCAGGCAGCCTCTAGAGGGCAGTGCTGCTGGGAGGGCAGGACCCCGGGGGCACTTCTCGGAGAGTTGAGTACAGAAATTCTCAAGAGGAGGGGTTTGGGGAGGTGCAGACCTTCCTGGAGGGAGGTGGACTTCAAGGAGTGTGGGCTTCCTGAGAGGGGGCTCTTCCTGGAAGGTAGGGCAGGTGTTCTTTGGGGGTGGGACCCCTTTCCCAGAGCGTGGGCGCTCTCCAAGACCTGGCCTTCCTGGAGATGGGCCTGAGGCTGGGGGGCGGCACTCCCCAGGGGCGGCCTACTGCACCCAGCCACCCCTCCCTGCTGGGTCCCACCCAGGACTTGGCTGACCGAGCTCCTCGTCCGTGTCTGCACTCCTCCCACCCCAGGTACAATGAGGATGAGAAGAAGTGGGAGGGGGTCCTGCGGGAGATCGCCTATGCCGCTGGCGCGACCTTCCTACCTGTACGGCTCAACGTGCTGCGCCTGACCAAGCTGTGACCCGCCCAGAGGACCTGACTGCGCGCCCCCCATGCTGCAGCCCACACAGGCCCGGCCTTCTGGGATGCGGGCTCCAGGGAGGAGTCTGGGAGAGGCAAAGCCCACCTGTATCCCATCCCGTCACAGTGCCCGAGGGGCCGCTTCAGCCAGGAAAGGGAATTCGCTGCCTGGAGCTAGCCTTTCGGGCAGGGACGAGAAACTCCGGTGTCTCCATATCCCGCGTGTTCCTGGTCCATGAGGCAGAACCTCGGGGGGTGGTCAGGCTGCATCCCGGCCCAGCCCCAGCCCGACTGTGTGTGCCCGTAAACTCTCCACAGAACTCAGTCTCCTCGCCCGTCAGATGGGGGGGTGGTTCCCCATCGAGTGCACCTTGCAGCCTGGGTAAGTCTCCTGTAAGAAGAATAAAGTGCCTTCCGAGCCAGCAGCTCGGGGTCTGGGGTCAGGTGCTCCAAGCGTCAGCGACCAGGTGGTTTGAAGACCTGGGGCTTCCGTGTTCAGCGGCTGGGCTGCCAAGGTCGGTGGTCTCTGCCCTCCACGTGTGTCTCCTACACGTCCTGTTTGCGCCAAGAGCTTGAGCCCCCTCCCTGAACCTCCAGCTCCTCATCCAGCCTGGACGGGGAGCCAGGAGACTGCTGGAGGAAGGGGCAGGGGAGAGCCAAAGCGCGGTAAAAAGTCTTTTATTGTATCAGTCGGGCCCCTCCCAGGAACAGCTGAGCAGAGCCCATCCGTCTCCCCCTCTCCCCTACTCCGACTTCTCTTTGTCCTGCTTCTGCTCCTCCTCCAGCATCAGGGTTCGCTCTCGCTCCTTCACCAGCTGGACACCACAGTAGGTGACAAACAGGACGGCCAGCGTGGTCTGGGGGAACCCTGTGTGGGGAAGAGGTCATGCGCGCCTGGAAGCAGCTCCCCTTTCCCCCAGTGACTCTTCTCTCTCCCCGCTTGACTGTGCCTCCCTGCTGAGTCCCTGGGGAATTGCGGTGGGGTGGGGACATTTCAGGAGGTCACAGTCCTTGAGGTCGATACCTGGCATATTCCGTATCCCCCGTCCCTCACCTGTGAGTAGCAGGCGCTTGGCGACCAGCTCTGTGAACTCAAAGCTGTTCAGGCTTACGAGGTTGTACATGATGATGGCCCAGAAGTTCATGGCCCCAAAGATGGCTCGGACCCTGCGGGACATCTGCTCCGACAGAGAGGCCTGCTGGGTCCAGGACAACATAGGCAGTGAGGTAAGAGGCCCAGGGGAAAGAGGACGTGGCGGGTCAGAGGCCTTGCCTAGGTGGCCACCTGGGTCCTGGGGATATGCCTGTGTCCCTGAGAGTCCCCGGTCAGCTGTCCCTCATTGTTAAAAGATGGGAAACTGAACTCTGGAGAGAGGGCAGGGCCTGAACAACGCAGCCAGGCCTGGGTGCCCCCCGACCCTGCAGGAGGGAAGGGAGGGCCAGGTACCCACAGAGGGGGCCATTGCCCCGACGACCCGGAGGGGGGTGGTAGTGAGAAAGTCCTGGCCTGGCAGCCAAGTGTGGCTGGAAGACTCCAGAGAGCAGTAGTGCCACCCCCTCCAGTGCCCCAGACAACCCAGCCCCAGACCTTCCTTGCTCACCTCAATTCGTGCCAGGGGCCCCCACTCTGCCAGCTTCTGTACCCAGAGCTCAAAGTTGAGGCCAAAGCAGTTTAGGCATGACCACAAGTAGACAGTATCACAAGGTCCGAGCCACAGAGTGGTGACGGCAAACGTGGCCACAGTGGCCACCAGCTCTGGGATCACCTCAGAGTGCTCCCCACCGACGTGGTCATACACGTACCTGCAGGCAAGGCGGGAAAAGGGGCCGCTGGGAGTGTGGGGAAAGGCAGGTGGGAGACGGGCAAAGGATACACCACGGGGGCAGCTTCCTCAACGCTATCATCCTGGGCACATTCAACACCCTGGGCCTCAGGTGGCTGCCTCTCTTCTACCCAGCTTCAAAATGTGGAGGGCTCAGCCTTGAACTTCCTGTCTTCTCTAGCTGCCTTCATTTCTCCAAGCGATCTCATTCAGACTCTGAATACTGTCTCTATGCTGACAGGCCCCAAATCTGTCTCTCTAGTCTCTCTCCTGACTCATATATCCAACTGTTACCAGACATCTCAAATGAAGGACCAACTCCCCCATCCCTGCCCAAACCTACTTCATTCCCATCTCAGCTAATGATACCACCATCCATTCAGTTGCTGGCCAGAAGCCTTGGTACCATCTTGGATTCTCAATTCCCCTCTCCACTCACATCCAGACCAGCAAATGCTATACGGGCTCCACTCGGTCCTGAGCACTGCTTATCACCTCCACTAACACCACCCTAGTCCAGGGGATCATCTCCTGTCACACAGATCATTGCAAGAGCCTCTTAAGTCATCTCCCTGCTTCTGCCTCTGCCCCCTACTGTCTGTTGTCCACACAGCAGCTAGAGGCATCTTTTAACAGTGTAACCCAGCTCACCTCACTTCCACAATCGCACCCTCCCGCGATAGCTCCTCATTACAGTTAGAATAAACTCAACCACCTTCCTGTGGCTAGAAGATCCCACGTCATCTGGTTTCTGCCTCCCACCCTGACCTATCACCCACCACTCTCCCCTTCATTCACTATGCTGTCCCCTTACTGGTCTTTCTGATACTCAGACACACACAGCTGGCTCCTGTCTCAAGACCTTTGCACCTGTTGTTCCCTCTGCCTGGAATTCCCTTCTCCAAATTTCGTTATCACTCAAGTCTCAGCTCATCTCACAGAGGCCTACCCAAACCCCAACTAAAGAAGCTTCTACCCCATTACACTCTTTTATTTTCTTCATAACGCTTACCACTCTCTAAAATTATCTTTTTTTTTAACCTGTTTATGGTCTGTTTCTCTCCACTAGGCTGTAAGTTCCATGAGTTCACAGCCTTTGTCATGTTCACTGCTGTATCCCCAGTGCCTAGAACAGTGCCTGGCACATAGTAGATACTCAATAAATATCTGTTAAATAAATTCAATAGAAGACCTATTGCATAACCAGCCTCTCTGTTCCTTGACCTCCTCGTTTCACCAATGGTTTCTTTTCCACTCCACCTCAGTCACCCACTCCCATGGCCACACCCCAACTTTTGCACCACTTGTTTGATTCCTTCCTAATTCCCATCCTTCACCCTGCCCCCCCCACCTGACCTGAGTCCCTAGCTCCACTTCTTCAATCTCATTGACCTCCCCCCCACCTTCCTCATCTTGTGACCCCCTCCTATTTTTACCACCCTTCTTAACTGTATTCAATGAGTCATCATTACAAATAACCTAAAAACCCTTCTCCCTCACTTCTTCCTTCTCACCCATCTGGGAAAGCCCAATCACCCACTTTCTCCTCACCTGCACCCAGGAAGCGAAGCCCTGATGGGAAAAACCCCACACCTTCACATATTAGAATCTGTAAACCCACTACCGCCAACCCCACTTGAGCTGTCAGTGCCACGGTTTCTCTGGCCAGCATCTTCTCTCAGGCTCTGCCGTGGCTACTCCACCTCATCTCTCCTGCACGCGTGAATGGGTGTGGTGATCTAGGCAGGAGGAGAGAGGCAGCATCTGTGTGCCTCCCTCCATCCCCAACCCTGCGTCTCTCAGCTGATGACCTTGCCTCCTACTTCATGGAGAAAACCGAAGCTTTCAGGAGGAATCCCTCACCTTTCCACACTCACCTGCCATTCTTCTGCATCCACACTGGCCTTTCTTCCTCCTCGGTGGCCGAAGCCAGAGCTCTGCCTGGTTCCATCGCCTCCTCCCCTTCTCAGGGAGCTCACTCCATCAATCACCCCTCTATCCTGCGCTGCCAACTTCCTCCTTTCTATTGAATAATTCCCCTCGGCACCCAAGCATGTCCCATTATTTCCCGTCTTTAAAACACCCACTTCTCCCTTCGGCCACTTCTGTGTGTCCCCCTTCAGTACCAGGCTTCTTCCAGGAGCTGTCCACATGGGAACTACCCTGCGGTTCCTCTGTCCTCCACGTCCCCAGCCCCGACTCCTCCCCGCCCCTGCCTCTCCGGGGAAAGGCTGAGAACCTCCATGCCACCCACGCTCACGCTCAGTCTCTGGCTTCCTTGACACCAGCAGCATCTGACCCAGTTGCCCCTACCATGCCAGGATGGTCTTCCCTTAGCTTCCAGGGTGTCCCACGGTCCTGCCTTTTCTCCTGCTCCTCTGACCGCTCCTTTCAGGCCCTTCTGCCAGCTCCTTCAACCAGAGTCCTTCCGGGCACACGACTTCCTGGGAGTCATCGCCCTCTCCCTCCTGATGCCCTCAATCCACGGCCAGGTGCTGTCCAGGCTGCCTGCTGTGTGTCTCCACTCCATTTCTCTCACCTCCAGGGGCCCCACCCAAGTCCAAACCTCTGTCTTTCACTTCGACCTCTGCCATGACCTCCTCCCTCCGTCCCTGCTTCCTCTGGCCCAGAGGTGATCTTTGAAGACGTGGACCCACCTGGCCACGGCCCTGCTCAGCCACCTGGGGGATGGCTGTGACATCCCACCCCACCCCAACTCACCTGCAAAGCCAGTCGTTGATGCCACGGTCAAAGTGCCTGTGGGAGGAGAGCATACGGGTGGGAATCAGCCAGGAGATGAGCTCCGGGGCTTGGGGCAAGAGGCGAAGGGGAGGTGGGGATCCCGGAGGCGAGTCCCTGGACCTCGCACTCACGTCTCGGAGAAGACGTAGAGCGCTGTGATGCACTTGGGAGGCCGGGGCGGGTCCAAGTGGTCGAGGCGCGCCACGGTGTTGACGACGCCGAAGAGGACGGCCGCCTTCACCCAGTCGTACACCAGGTTTGAGTAGGCTAGGCCAGCTGGGGACAGGGGGTCGTCACGGCCCGGGGGGCATCACACCGACCTTCCCCTCCCGTCCCCCATCCCGCCCCGGGTCTTCCCAAATCCAGGGGAGGCGTGGAGCCCCGCCCTCCCCTACGGACACTCTCTCCCCAGCTCGGGGTGGGGGTGGGGGTGTCCTTGCGCCCCGGCCGCCCCCACGGAGGCCCCGCCCCCACGGAGGCCCCGCCCCCACGTCCTGGGGGGAGGGGCTGGCCCCAGGGAGACCCTATCCGGCTGGGGAAATCAGCCCCAGGCCCCGGCGAGGTGGGCGGCCTCTGTCTGGTACCGCTGCCCGGCGTCACGGGGCAAACCTACCTCCAAGTCCCACGCGTTTCAAAGGCTAAATCCCCGCTCCCCCACCCTGCGATAGGTGCTGTCCCCCGGGGCGCCAGCTTCCCCAGCTGTGACTCCGCCGCCGTTGGGGCGCAGAGGGTCCGTCCTTCTGAAGTGGCGGCCCCGACCCCATCCCTGTTCTGGGCCCGGCGCGCACCCACCGAGGGCGCTGTCCGGGAGGCGGCTGGCGAACTTGAGGTCATTGGGGATGGTGAGGATGTAGAAGAAGTGGAAGAAGATGTCCACGGCCACGATGGCTACCACGCTGAGGCCCGCCTGGGCCCGGATGCGCCACAGCTCGCCCTCTCGCCGCACCGGCTCCACCTGGCTCACCTGAGGGACGGCTAGGGTCTGAGTGGGGGAGGTAAGCCCTGCGCGAGGAGCCCTGTCTGAGCGGTGAGTCACGAGCTAGCTGTCTGGGGATGCGAGGGTGAGGGGAGACGCGGCTTCATCCTGGCGACGCTGAGAGTGGAGACACGGGCCCCTCTGGGGTCTGAGGGGCGTTCACTTCCGCCCGGGGGGGGGGGCGCAGTCCTGTCTTGGGAGCCCACAGGGTGTCCCCTCACCTGAGCGTGGAAGCGATCAAAGGTCATAATGGGCCCGAAGAAGAAGAAGGGCAGGTAGAAATTGTACTTGAGCAGGTCAGCTAGGGAGTAGCGGCGGTCAGGGTGGGCACAGCTCTCCAGCGCAAAGCTGGTACAACGCAGCACCGTGAAACCACTGCCCCCGTGAAACAGCACCTCTTGAAGATCAAAAGTCCCTGTTACAAACCCGCTCTGGATGGGAGAGAACAGGCCGCCAGCTCACCAGGGGGCCCCTTGCCTCCGGGAAGCCCACCCAGCCTCCTGCAGGGGCCCAGCCTGGTCCTGCCGTCACCCTCTCTGCCAGCGCCCGTCAACACTGGCCACCGAGGGCCAATTTCATAAGTGCTGGGGCAGAGCAGGGAAGGAGCTGGACGTGTCTCTGCTGCGGTGGAGGCGACCACCTTGTGGGCAGGGCACGCTCCATGGTCAGAGGCTTGAAGACGGGTGGGAAAGTGAAGGAAATGCTTGGGGAGACTTAGGAGGCAAACGTTTTGGATGGGGTGAGAGGTCTGGGGTCCTATCCCTGCACCCTCCACCCCTGCCCCGCCCCAGCACACACCTGCCAGGAGATGAGGGGGTCCAGCTTGAAAGAGGCGAGGCTGGCCAGGCCGAGGCCGAGACAGAGCCAGGGCTGGTGCAAGAGTGAGACAACATAGAGGCCCACGCAGTGGCCAAGCAGCAGCAGCAGGTACCACGGGCCCATCGTGCCCACCACCGCCAGGGCCCCGTACACAGCGTACATCCAGGAGCGGAGCTGTGGGCAGGGAGGAGGCTTCGTCTACCTCTCCATGTGAACGGAGGTGGGAGCCCAATGGCTTCCCCGCAACCCTTGTGGCTGAGGGGGAGGGGGAGGCGGGGGGGGCTCAGGTCCAGCTCACCTGGGGGGCAACCATAGTGCAGAGTTTCGCAAACAGCACGTGTCCGGAGAGAGCGAGGAAGATGGCGTTGCGGAAGGAGGTGAACCACATCACCCACTCGAAGTCAGCCACGTCCTGGGGCAGGCCCAGGCAGGTTAAGGTGGGTGGGGGCAGAGTGGGCTGGCGCTTGGGCTGCTCAGCGTCTCAACCCCTTCCCTGCCCCCAGAGTCTTCTTGTGCATTAGAGGAGAGCAACGGCTGAGGTCCCTGCCTTCCCCTCTGAGGGAAGTACCAGGAAGGTAGGTGGAGAGGAATGAGGGGCACCACGTGGGCTGCCCTGCTGCTCCGAGCTCCCCCTCTGTCCAGCACATTGCCTGACATTCCACCATTACTGCGTTGTTCCTGGGGAGGATGGTGCTGGAGGCCCTGCGGAAGCCCGTCTCGGTTTGTTTCCTAAATGAGCAGGGTCTGAGGCAGGCTTGATCTGGCCCCAGGAGGACAGAGGAGGGGCCCGTGGAGAAACTGAAGATGCTGAAAATTCAAGCCAGAGACCTTCCCCATTGCCAGCCCTCTGTTATGTGGGACCATTGGGAACAGGGGAGAGCGGGGAAGGGTTTGGGACAGGAGAGATGGGCCAGGGATCAGAGACCCCGGTCAGGGACCCTGCGCTGTGGGGGACCTACCATCTTCCGGCCAATGTACTCCCAGCCAGGTCGCACAGACTCCCGGAAGGCTTTCCTGTGGGCCCCACCTGAGAACAGAGTCTGGTCTCAGGGCGCTTCGCACCCACACCTGCCTCTACAGCGAGGCTGATGCCACCCTCGGGGGACGGGAGAGGGCCTGGGTCTCTCTCCGCCTCTGCTTCTCTCTGGGTCTCACTGTGTGTCTGGGGCCAGGTCTCTGTATCCCTGAGTGTCTGAGACACACTCTCTCTCTTTCTCTGGCTCTGCCCAGGTCTCTGTCAGTGCTTCTGCATTTGAGTCTCCCTGTGGCTGCATCTGACTCGACCCCCTGGCCCCAAGGCCTAGGGACTGCCCTTGAGTCTGGAGCTCTAAGTTTCTGGCCTTGCTGGGTGGAGCCCTGAGACCCCCAGCGGAAGAACGGTCCCACCCCTCTGTCCCGGGGCCCAGCTGTTACCTTGTGAAGCCTCAAAGAGGCCCCGGCCAGCATAGCCTAGGGCCCCGCTCAGCACCAGGGAGTACAGGCCCAGCTCTGCTGCGGGCAAGGCCGTCTTGACGCCCATAGCCTGGATGGGGCTGAGGGAGACAGATTGGGTGAGGGCACCGCTGCCCCCCGGCCCTGCCTAGCCCAGTTCATGGTCCCCACTGAGGTGAAGCGGTCCCCATTCTGAAGAGAGACAGCCCCTTGGGCATCTCATGCCACCATTCTCCCCGCCCATGTCCCACTCCTCCCAGGCCCCCTGCCATTTGGTGCCCCCTCCTAGCCGCTACTCTCGGCCCCTCCCCCTTCCCGCTGAAGGCTCTTGAAAGCATTGTCTTCACTCAGCCGGCCTTCTACACCTTCATTCACTGCTCCATACCTTTCAGGTGGGCCGGTCCCCACCCTCTGCTCAAACTGCTCCTCCAAGGTCTCAGATGACTTTCTTGTGGAGAAACTCCCTCTGCATCACCTCAGTCATATTTCTGGCCCCTAGGGTTCCCACTCCCCTCAGGAAGTCTCTCTCAACTCCTGACAAATCCACCCCTCCTCCGGGCCCCTTTCTCTGATTCCATACCCTCCTGAGCTGCCTTTACTTCCTGTGACCTCCCCACGGGAGGAGGGAGGTCTAGCCGATAGCTTCTCATTGACCCCCATTACGCCAACCAGCCCCTGAGCCCCAGCCTGCCACATCCCTGGTTCCTGCCTGTGTCCGTGGCCACACCTGCCCACTCTCTCAGTGCTCTGTGTATCCAGGCCCTGGATGCCAGCTGGAGGCTGTGCTATTTGAGGAAGTGCCCTGGGGTAGGGGGTGTGGGGCTAGGCTGGGCCAGGCAGACACCGGGGAGTGTGCTGGCCGCTGCCCAAGGTGCTGACCAGCATTGGGCTCCGGGTGAGCCTGGCCACTCCCTCCTACCAGGGCCTAGCTCATCCCCAGGAGTCCTCCTGGGTCATCCCTGGGACCTAAGCTAGCACCTGTGCCCTCTCTATCCTGCTCCGGCCTGACCCGTGGCCATCCTTTCAGGCTGGGCCGAGCGAGGTGGCTGGCATGGCCCTCTCTCCCGCCCCAGATCCTCTATATCTCCCTCACCAATTCCGAAACCGGCTCTCCTGGGCCGCCACAGTCGGCATTCTCCCCATTACACAGATGGAGGGCTCATGGACCAGAGAGGGGCAGGGACCTGTCAAGGTCACACAGCGGACCAGGGACAGGATTGAGTGTTCTCAGTGAGCCCCCCTGCAGTCTCTGATCGGAGAAGACCGCTGCCCCTGCCCCTACCAGCAGCCTGCCGGACCTGACTTCTACACCGCCGGCCTGAGGGCTGACGCACCTCCCCACGGGCCGGGTGGGGGTAGGGAGGCCCTGAGGATCGGGTTAAGGGAGCAGAAGCTTGAAACCGGAGCACGGTGAAGAGCCTGCGAAATAGCTTTGTCAGCTGCCTCCCACTCTCCACTTTCCAATTTTAGCTCCCCGTGGCCGGTGCCGGGTGTCCCCTGTGAGGCCTCTGTGAGCAAGGCCAGGGCTGGTCCCTCCCCTGATAGACCCCAGACCTGGGCCAGCCTGTGGACAGAGGAGTGCCCCCTGCCCACTGACCTGCCCGCCTGAGGTATACCTGGAGTAAAGCCCACTTTGGGGCCTGAGGTTTGCGATGAGGGGCCTGGGGTGGGCTCTACAGGTCTCAAGGACCCCGTAGTGGCTACATCCCTGGCTGGCACTGACCTTGAGGAAGCTGTGAGGGACCCTGGCACACTGCCCACCTCGGGGCTCTGGGGTCCTGCGTCCGACCGTGCGACCGTCCGACCAGCTGGGCTCTGGGGCCCCGGTGCGGTGTGTCCAGCTCTGGGGTCCCCACGCCCTCGAGGCTGTGAACGGTGAGTGGTGACAGCAGGAGGGGTGGGGGAGGAGGAGGGCAGGGAGGAGGTGGCCTTTCTGGAGCGGAGCTGCGCGAAGTGGAGCAGAGCTGAGTGCTGCAGAGCTGCTGGCCACAGGGAGCTGCAGGGAGGATTGGGGAGGGGCAGAAGGGGTGGCCATTGGCACAGGCTCAGACAGGGACACCTGGACCTCACTTCGACCTCCCTCCCCTGGTCCGTACAGCCTGTGTCTCCTTCTCACTGCTGGCCAGGACTCTCCTCTTCCAGGAAGCTTTCCAGGTGGCCCCCGCTGGCCTCTCTAGGCTTGTGAGCTACGCCCCCACCATGCAGACACATGCTCATACCATGCACACACTTTCACGTGCAGCTCCATGAATTCCAGCGCACACCTTTACATGTGAATTCCCAACGGCTGTCCCATGGCACACCCACCTAGCCCCCTGCCCTGGTCCATTTCATCATGCAGAGAATCCTGGCTGGCCAGGCATCAGTGCCTGGGGGTGGACTGACTTGCCTAGTGGAATTGTAACTGGCAAGAGACATGTGGGCCCCATACCCCAGCCCTGTCCCATAGGGAGCTGACCAGGTGGAGGGGAGCTAGCAGGGTCACTTGAGTGGGTCCTTGGAGTGGCTGACATCCTCTCCACGGCAGGGTGGAGGCGGACAGCACTGTTCCTAAGCAAGCAGGACTCCTCTGGGGGAGGGGAGTGGGGGGAAGGGGCAGCTGAGGCGTCAGCGCAGCCTACCTGACGCAGAGGGGGTATCCTGAAGGCCACCCCACCGTGGCCTCAGAGCCCAGCTGGTTGGACGGATGCATGGTTGGACGCAGGACCTTGGAGCTCCATGGTGGGCAGTGTGCCAGGGTCCCTCACGACCTCCCCAAGGCCAGTGCCACCCAGGGATCCAGCTACTCTGGGGTCCTTTGGGATGAGGATCTCAGAGCCTGTGAGGGCCTGTTTATGCATGTGCGTGGGGGACAGGGTCTGGAGGGTGGAAGGAGCTGTGGGACTATCATGAGTCACAAGACAGGTCCTGGAGCCCGTGCTGACCCTCTGAGCCCAGTCACAGGCTCAGCGGAGACTGGAGGAGGAAGGAGTGTTCTCCTACCCCGACCCTCAGCAGGGGCACTTCCAGGGCCTGAGCAAGGCCTGGGAGGGAGAGTGCCCTCCCTTCCCACAATACCCGGAGGCGCCGAGCTTCCTCTCAGCACACACTCCCCACAGAGTGACACGGAGGCCTGCACGGCGGGTCCCTGACCCTGAGAAGCATGAACGGTGATTACTGCACTGGAGGGGCTGCGTGTGGGCTGCAGTCATGGATCGTGGGTGCTAGAGGAGGCCAGCGTCGGGGAGGGGGTGTGCCTGAGCCAGACTGTGGGCGTTAAGGAGGGCTTCCTGGAGGAGGTGGGGCACCCGAGTAGAGTCCTGAGGTAGAGTCAGTGGTTGTTAGAGGAGAAACAAGTTAATCACAGTTCTGAGGCTGTACCTGGATTAACTCTTTTTAATGTCACCACAACCTCTAGGGAAGTGGTTGTTACCATTTTCCCCAGTTGATAGAAGGGGAAACTGACGAACAGGAGGTTAGATTAAGTCACTGGCTCAGCCGCAGGAGCTTCTGGAGTTGATTGCCCTGCGGGGGCAAGAACCCAGCTCACCCACACCTGGTGCTGGCTGAGAGCAGCCTGAGCCGGCCATGCAGCTGGTGCCCTCGTGAGGCTCCAGGAGAATGGCTCTGGGAGGCAGACGGGGTGGTCTGGCTTCACCGTTAGGAGCGCAGGTACAGCCAGCTGACTCGAGCCTGAGCTCCGCCTTGCTGGCAACCCACTTCTCTGCGCCTCAGATACTCATCTGGAAATGGGCACACTGCCGGCCCTGACCTCACTGGGCTCCTGGGGGGATTCGATGGCTCACTCCGTGGCCAGGGCCTGGCTCACTGAACTGCTCATAAAGAGAGGCTGTTAGAGAGGCTGAGACCCCTCGCTCCAGAGGCCAAGACGGGCAGCGCTCACACACAGCAGGAGGAGGGGTCCACCGGGCCACCGCGTGCGGTGGGGTCTGTAGGGAGCTTGGCTTGTGGGGATGGCAGGCGGGTAGAGGGCTAGGGAGGCCCCTTGGACCTGGGGCTGGACAGCCTGAGGCCAGCTTCCCCCGAGTGAGGGGTGGTGAGGGGAGGGCACCTGGTGCCCACAAAACGAGGGGCAGGAAGTGACTGGGCTAAGACCAGCAAGGGCTACTGGGAAAGATGGGCAGGGGGCCAGTTCTCTCAAGTCTCAAAGTCCTTTTCATTTGTTTCTTGTTGTCGCTCAAAGTAAAAAGTCGGGGAAAGTGTGTGTGTGTGGTATGTTGTTTATGGCGTGTGTGTGTGTGTGTGTGTGTGTGTAAGGCTCAGGGACTATAGGAGATACGGTGTGTGTGCAGGAGAGGGGGTGCGTGGGCAGAGACTTCCTTGTGGGGTGGCCGTGAGCTCGCTGGAGGAGGGGATGGGGAGGCTAGTTCTGGCCACCGGATGCGAGGGCCCAGAGGAGTCCTCTTGCTGCAGGCCCCCCTGACCTGGCCTCCTGAGAGCAGGGGAGGGCCCAGGGACATGGGGACGTGTTTGGGGCTTGAATCAGCCTGAGCCAGACTGCAGCCTTGTCCAATTGGGCTGTGGTGCCCCAAAGGCCCCCAAGGGGACAGTGGCCAAGCCACACCCATGGCTCAGCCGGGTCTCAGCTGTCAGTGTCGGAACCTGAGCGCCCAGGCCCACAGCCTGGCGTGCGGCCAGGGAGAGTCCTCACGTGAGGCGTCTCCACCCCCGGCCTCACTGCTTGCTGTTCGTCCACCCTCCAGGCACCCGTCTCCCGTTCCCATCACCTTGTGGCTCCAGGTAGGGACCTCAGCGTTCCCATCTGTGAAAGGCAGGTCCAGCCCACCTGCTGCCCACCTGCCTGAGGGCTGGGAGGTCCTCCTCGGGGCCGCAGGGACAGGCGGTGCTGCTCAGGAGGGACCACAGGCACTAACCTGGACAGACCAGGTTGCCGCGCTCCGTGCCTGGCCCACCTTCAGGGCCCCAGCCCTTGGTCCTTCTGACAACCCTTTCTTCTCCTGGGCCTTCCCCTCCCCACCCCCTTACCCACCCACACCCCAGGGAGATTGGAAGGACAGCCTCACCCCACCCAGACTTGGGCATTGAGCCCGGAAGCCAACAGGAAAGGTGGGAGGCTCTGAGATGCGGCTTTGTCTCTGCATACCCCCAACCCATCCCGCCCCGTCGCGGCGCTCTATTTCCCACGCCTCTCTGACTGGACAGGCAGCTCCCTGAAGGCCGCAGCAGCAAGTCAGATTCGCCTCCGGGCCCCTCACAGGCCTGGAGAGGCTGGTATGCAGTTGGCACTCGATGACTGCTTGATGGCCAGCTGGCTCGGTAGATGGTGGCCTGGGAATCTGTCTCCCCAGCTGATCTGGGGCTTCCAGGAGCTCGGGGACTGAGTCTGCCTCACCTGGCACCCCCTTGCCTAGGGCAGAGTAATTGCTCAACAAGTATTTGTGGAACTAATAGACGTAATACTGTGGGCTGGCGTTTATTGAGCGCCTACTATGTGCCAGCCGCTGCACTAGCACTTGGCACCTTTTAACTCAGTGAGTCCTGAAGAGGGATTCTGCTGGGGGAATGGAGCAGACCTGCTCTAAGCACACACGTGTGTGTGTGTGTGTGTGTGTGTGTGTGTGTGTGTGTGTGTGTGTAGTGAAGGCCATGAGGATGAAAGGGTGCTCAGTTTCCCTGTGAAGGAAGTTTTCTCTGATCCCACGTGAAGGGAAATGGCTAGGCAGGGCCCGTGAGTGTGGAGTCAGCACTGTCTGCTGGAACATGTGTGTCCACATATGACTCATGCTTCTGAGTCTAGGTATTTGTGTGCACCTGTGTCTTTGTGCGGGCCCCTGTGTGCCCAGGTGTGGCCAGGGTGTCTGGGGTCGGGGTGTGTGGCTACCCTCCGTGGAGCCACCCCTCCCCATGGCAGTAACTGCAGTTGAGAGGGGTGACACTGCGGCAGTCACAGAGGGGCCTGGGGGCTCTCCTGCAGCAGCCCTCCCAGTTCACCCCTGTGCTGTGGTGAGGCAGGTACACTATGCCTTCGCCTGGACCCACTGCCTCAAAATGCCCCTGCCCAGAGCTCCAAGCCGGCCCCACCTCTGCCCTCTGCCACCAGCACCCACCAGCTGCAGCCTTTTGGAAGCAAAAAGAGGTGCCTCTTGGGGCAGCTGGCAGGGGGACAGAGCTGCCCAGCACTGGCTAGGCACGCCCACCCTGGGTACTCGGATCTGCCGGAGGACCCTGGCTTTTGCAGGCATGCAGGCCAGGGTTAAATATTAGCTCCGTGTCTTTCTGTGAGCCTCAGTTTCTCCATCTGTAAAACAGGGTGACAACCCCCTGGGTTACTAGAGGTCTAGATGGGATCGGGTTTCCACAGTAGGTGCCCACTCACTGGGAGCTGTGGTGATCATGAAAATCATCATTATTATTACAAGCCTGAGGGTCTGCACCTAAGGAAGGACCCTAAGGGGTGGGCCGACAAGGTGGCTAGGAGCACGGTGCCCCCAAGTCTGTAGAGGGTGGGGATGCCCACAGATAGAGCAATGGAGGTAGGAGTGGGGTGTGAGGATGCTCTGGTGAGGGAGGTGGGGCGGGGCTGGGCGGCCTAGGGGATGCTCCCAGCCTGGAGCCCTCTGGGCTCTCCTGCACATGTGGAGCCCTGTGGGCATGCAGGGTCCCCCGCTAGGCTCTAGGACAAGGGCAGTGAGCACCTGCCCAAGGGACTGCATCTGTCCGTTCACAGCCGGCTTCTCATCCCAGAGCTCTTGCTGAAGCCGACAGGCTACTGGCCTCCTCGCTTGCCATCGCTAAGCGTGCCCAGGGCTTCTCCTTTGCCCTCCTGCCATGGGATGTTGGCTCTTGTTGCCCTTGGAGAGCCTCTTCTAGGAGAAGGGGCCCAGCTGGCTGCCCCAGGTTGGCTTCCAGGAGCAGATGGAGTCCTCAGATAGAGCCTCGTCCTCTCAAGGCCTAAGGCTGCCCCGTCCAGCCAGGCTGACACTGGGCCGCCATCCTAGCGCTTGTCTGCCTTCTGCTGCCGCAGGGCCTGCAGGAAGACCCCTTTCACCTGGCCCAGGGTCTCATGGTACATTCGGAAGTCCTCCTCCTTTCCCCGGAGGGCACTGCTTAGGGCAGCCTTCAGCATTTCGTTCTCCTCCACCTGGATGGCCAGCCTAGACCACACAGAGAAGAGGGCTCAGCGCGGCTCAGCTGGCACACGTGAGTGTGTGTGCATGCGTGTAGAGGGCCCTGGGAAAGGCTGCCAGCTCTTCAGACTCAGGGTACTCTCTGAACTCCTCTCAGGGACCCTTGGGAGAATACCATGTGGGATTCCTGTCTGGGCCCAGCCACAGCTACTGGGCCTGGTACCCAGTCGTTCCCCCAAATGTTGGCTGCCTCAGGCATGAGTACTAATTTATAGAGGTTCCCCCTTTCCCACCACTGCATTTGACCTAAAAAAGGTTTAATTGAATGAGAAAAGTGGGTTCAGTGACCCACACTTGATAAAACTTCTCTTGGGAAGCATGGGCTCTTTAGGGTTATGGCTGGGTTTCTCTGCCCTCTGATGGCCAGTTACTGAATTACAGGCCTAGAACCCAGGACCCAGCAGGACCAGCCTTCTGGGCAAATAGAAGTCAAAGGGGGAGGGACGTGATCCCTCTGCCTATCAAAACACCTCCACCCAGACACCACCACCCTTTCAGGAAGACAGGGCAGGGAGCACCTGGTGATCAGCTCCTCCATCTGGGATTCCACGGGCACATTGGAGATCTGTGCAGAAGACGGGTCCTTCCTCTCACTCTCCTTTGGGTTGTGCCTGGTGTTAGAGGTGGGCACACCTGTGGGGCAGCAGCAGCCACTTTCTGTGGTGAGGCCATGGCCCTGTGTTAAAACTTCCTTCTCCCACCCGCAACTGTCCACTTCCTGCTTCTCCACTTGTTGAAACATCAGACCTCCTTCAAGGTGCAGGACAAGGGCTGCCTTCCTCCAGGCCCTGACTGCCCGCTTTGTACCAAGGAGGTTCCTCTCACTACTCTCTCCATATTTGCACTCTATAAGTTTCTGGAAGGCAGCTGGGCCTGAGGCCTGGCCTGCAGGTCGAGTCTGAGTCTAGGCTGTCACCGCATCTGATGCCCTCTTACCACTGGGTCCCCCACCTCCAGTCTCCATCCATACGTACAGGGAATCCACGGTGGCTGGGGCCAGGGGACAAAGAGTGCTTAGAAAAAGAAACCAAAGCCCACCTGGTGGGGAACTCAAGCACTGTCACAGCATCAGAAAACGTCTGTGCTGAACAGGCCCTCAGTGGTGGCATGGCGCAGGGGAAATCACTTGGCACCAGCAGACCTGGCTTTTACTTCCTGTTGTGTGGCCCCAGGTAAATCATCAACCTCTCTGAGCTGGTTTCCTCACCTGTAACGTGAGGATAATAGTTCTTGCCTCTAGAGCTCTGTGAGGCCACAGTGAATACACATTTGGCCCTCAAGGCCTGTGTGATGGGACCACCTCCTCAGCACCTCGTGACTTCCCTACCTCACCACATATTCCCCTCCCCATGATCCAGTCTCACTACCTCCAAGTCTCCAGCCGTGCGCCCACCTCAGGGCCCTTGCACTTCTTCTTCCCTCTGTTATCTATGCCACATCCTCACCCCCTTCCACCATCTCTGCTCAGACATCAGCTCATCAGTTAGGGTGGCCGCCCCGTAGAAGACAGCTGCTCTCTGTACCTCCTGTCCCCTTATACTCAGCTGTAAGCCACAGCGCTCGCCTCCATCTGACCTACCATCTTTTGCTGGTTTATTGTTCTCTTCCCCACTGGCATGGAACTGCCACGGGGGACCACATTGCACAGTCAGGCTCCCTATTGTACAGGCGGAGGGGTGTGCTATGCCCCCAAGAGGGGCGGTGCTCTTCCCATGTCACAGGCCAGCATGGACAGAAGCCACATGGTCACTTTCTCCCCAGGCAGTTGCCCTTCCCTGTCCAGGCAGGACCAAAGTGGTTTTCCCTGCTGTGGCTTAGCCGTCCCTAGTTGGGAGCCCCGCCATGTGGCAGGAGGTGAGTCCGTGGCCTGGAGACACTACATTCCTAAGGGACCTGTTTCTGCAAGCCCAGCAGGGCTAAGTCCCCAGGATCTTCCCCAGCCTGGACTCTCAGCAGCTCCTGGAAGGCCCCTGGAGCCCTGGCCCTGCTGGTGGGAGAATGACACCACTCCCCCTCTGTGTCCTACTTCTGGAATGTCCTCCTGAAACGTTCTGATCTCTGCGCTGGGAAAAAATCTGAGTGTCCTTGGCTGGGGGCGGGGGAGTACTGGGGTGTTGAGAGGCAGGGAAGTTGGGGGGCAACACCTCTACTCCTGAGCCTGGAGGGGTTGGGATGGGGATGTTGGAGAGAGGCAGGCTCATCCTCTTCACACCGAAGGTTCTTCCTCCCCAGAAATGGCTTCTGATTCTGGCATCCCACACCCTCACTTCCCCAGCCCCACAAGACGCTGCCACTTCTGGTCTGGAGACTGTACCTTAAGAACCACTGTGTTAGAGCAGTAGAACTAACCTATTTTTTTTTTTTTTTTTGAGGTACATGGGCCTCTCACTGTTGTGGCCTCTCCTGTTGTGGAGCACAGGCTCCGGACGTGCAGGCTCAGTGGCCATGGCTCACGGGCCCAGCTGCTCCGCTGCATATGGGATCTTCCCGGACCAGGGCACGAACCCCCGTCCCCTGCATCGGCAGGCGGACTCTCAACCACTGCGCCACCAGGGAAGCCCTAGAACTAACCTTTTGATTTAGGACAACTAAACCGTCCTCTGGAACTGGTGTGGTCATGTGATTAGGATCTGGCCAATGGGATGAAAGCATAAGTGACACAAGCAACCTTAGGGTCCTGCCCTTGAAAGGTAAGGAGCTCAGGAAAGAGGGAGGAGCCAGTCAGCAGCACCGGTCAGCCCCTCCGTCAGGGTGGAGCTTTGCCTGCCCCTGCTGCTGTGTGTCCTCTCCCCCCTGGCCCCCGAGTCAGAACCAGGAGCCCCAGAGCACCGTGGGCCCAATGTGACCCCGGGCCGGCCCCACCTCAGCCCCACCTGTTTTGCTCCTGGGGGCTGCTCTCTGAGAAGCTGACGTCCTCCCAGGCTCCAGGCGCATCTTCTCCAGGTGCTGCTCCAGCACCGCGGTGCGGTGCCGCTCCTCCTGCAGCTTCCTCTCTGACTCCAGAAGCTTGCTGTTGCTCTCCTCCACCCTGGTGATGAGAGAGCAGGGTCTGCCATAAGCCCTGGCACCCCACCTGCTCAGGCTGTCAGAGAGGTGGGCACAGCTTACACCAGTGGGCATGGGACTCGTTCTTCTTGATTTTTCTTGCAGTAATATAGGAATGTGCATTTAAAACCATATCGTTCTCTCCAAGGCTTAAAATGAAAAAAAACAAAAACAAAACAACACACAGCCTCTCCCCACCCCTCCTCACTCCCAATTTCTGCTCTCCAGAAGCAACCACTTCTACCGCTTTGAGCTGTTTCTTCCACTACTGCCATATTTCTACAGATGCTTATGCTGCTAATTTTTTAAGTCTTAAATATAATCTTTTGACTTCCTGTCAGGCAACATGAGAACTTAGTTTTATTTTAGTACTCTCTCCTTGCCAAACAGAATCGCCTCTTCACCTCCCGATGTAGTTATATTACCATTTTTTGGCTCAATTAGTGTTAGGTGGTGTATTAGTTTTCTATTGCTGCTGTAACAAATTACCACAAACTGAGCTTAAAACAACACAGATTTATCGCTCCATGGTTCTGTAAGTCAGAAGTTCAGCAGGTTCTGTTGGTTTCTCTGCTCCAGGTTTCACAAGCCAAAATCAAGGTGTTGGTTGACCTGGGCTCTTACCTGGAGTTTCCAGGGGAGCATCTGCTTCCAGGCTCGTCCAAGTTGTTGGAAGGATTCAGTTCCAACTGAAGGACTGAAATCCCTGTTTCCCGCTGGTTGTTAGCTGGGTGACTTTCATCTTTTAGAGGCTACTTGGCCCCCTCCATCTTCAAAGCCAGCCAGATACCCTTTTCATGCTTTGACTCTAACCTCTTCTGAAGCATCTCTCTGGCCCGGGCTGGAGAAATTTCTCTGCTTTTAAGGGCTCAAGTGATTAGATTGGGCCCACCTGGTAATCCAGGATAATCTTCCTATTTCAGGGTCCATAACGATCATCACATCTGCAGAGTCTCTTTTACCATATAACATAAAGTATTCACAGGCACAAGAGTGGGGTGAAGGGCACTGAGGACAAAATCCTGTCTACCACAAGGGGTTACGTTAGGAAGATTATTCAGACAGGCAGTATACTCATGATTACAGTTTCTTATTTGCTTGCTTTTCCTGGATTTAGTGATTGCTTTCTGTTTGTTATTATTATTATTATTCTGTATATGCCTGTCATGAATTCATGGGCCTTGAAGAACTTGTTATTTGGTTATTTTACTAAAGGGTCTGATTACTTTCACTGAGGCTGGGGCTAAGGTCCTTCTTGTGGTTAGGGATGGCATTTCAGACTTCTGTGCTACTGAAGGCTCAGCTAGAAGGCCAGGACCGTCCCAAGAGATCTCACCCAAGCAAAGGATTACATACGTACATACACACATGCAAATCAGAGCGGAAGCCTGGATACGTACGTGCAGTGTTGGAGGAAGTGTTCTTCCCACCTTGGTGAAGAGTCAAGAAGGAACAGAATGGTAACAATTTTGAAAAGAATACAACTACCAACACAAAACTGTTTGCCAACATAGTATACAGCTACTAACACAACCCGTTCAAGCGTGTTCCTTGAAACTTATTTGCAAAAGCAAAAGACTAAAATAACCTAAAGGTCCATCAAAAACTAATGAAAAAAACTAAAAACTAATGAAAATTAAATAAAATTCAGTTCCCCCAAAGCTCTAGGTATCAGCTGAGAGAGAATCACACACGCGTGACTCTGAGAGTGAGTGTCTCTTTAATTTTGTGCCCTAGGCGCCTTGCTTGCCCCACCCTCATCCCAGAGGCCCTGGAAGATGAGGCACCACACGGAGAGAGAGGCCACGTACAGGAGAATGGAGGTGCCCCTGCTGAGCTGGCTGAACGGGGCATGTGAGTGATCCAGGTGGCATGATGTGAAACAGAATTACCTAGGCCACCCACAGGATGGTAAGAAAGAATAAACCATCGTATTTGAGGCCACTGGGTTTGGGATGGTGCAGCAGTAGATAACCAAGTCACCTTGATGCACAAATCCACCGCCCCAAAGCTCAGGTGTAACTCAAAGGAGGGACTTCCCTGGTGATCCAGTGGTTAAGACTCTGCGCTCCCAATGCAGGGGGCCGGGGTTCGATACCTGGTCAGGGAACTAAGATCCTACATACCGCAACTGGAGAAGCCCCGCACCGCAACGAAGACCCAGCGCAGCCAAAATAAATAATTAAATAAATTAAATAAACTCAAAGGAATTGAGAGAGAAAGTCATAATTGGGTATATTTCTTCCATTGGATAGGTTAGAGGCTTGTATTATCCACTATATATATATTTTTTTAATTAATTTATTTATTTTAAAATAAATTTATTTATTTATTTTTAATCTTAGCTGCATTGGGTCTTCATTGCTGCACACAGGCTTTCTCTAGCTGCAGCGAGCGGGGCCCACTCTTCGTTGCGGTGCACGGGCTTCTCATTGCGGTGGCTTCTCTTGTTGCAGAGCATGGGCTCTAGGCACACGGGGTTCAGTAGTTGTGGCATGCGGGCTCAGTAGTTGTGCACAAGCTTAGTTGCTCTGCGGCATGTGGGATCTTCCCAGACCAGGGCTCGAACCCGTGTCCCCTGCATTAGCAGGCAGATTCTTAACCACTGCGCCATATAATATAATGGAGGGAAGCCCTCCATTATATTTCAATGACAGAAAAAGAATTAATGTTACTTTTTCTCATTTGCTTGAGCATGTCTGCAATTCATATCCTCTCTTTTCTACTGAAAAGAAAACAAAGCTGACCACTCCTCACTGCTTAGGGAGTGGCCATCCCAGCACCCCAGCTCCTTTGGTGACTGTACTCCATCTTTCCCTTTGGCAAGCTGCCCCTCCTCCATTTCATTTTTTTTTTTGGCCGCGCTGCACGGCATGCAGGATCTTAGTTCCCTGACCAGGGATCGAACCCACACCCACTGCAGTGGAAGTGCGGAGCCTTAACCACTGGACAGCCAGGGAATTCCCACCCCTCCTCCATTATGTCAGCACCTGGAGGTCCTTCCAGTCAGGGTGCCTGGCCTGTGTCCAGGATTGGATGTGTGAGCCACCCCAGGCCAGCTAGACCTTCTCTCCTAGAAACCACTGGCACAAGAACTGAAAGCCACTGGGCCTACATCGTTCCAGTGGCCCAGGAGAGACCACTCAAGGGTTCCTGCTACCAAGGTCCCTGGATCTTCTTGGGCTCCTCTTCTGCCCTGCAAAGGAGGGCAGTACTTTGGAGTCGGCCAGCACCTTCCCACACTCTCCTTTCCCTTAATTTAGCCAGAATTGGTTTCTATTGTCTGTCACCAAAGAGCCCTGACTGACATGTGACACGGCCTGTTCAGGCAGACATTCAGTGTGGTCCTTGATATTTTTCAGTGCGGAGGTCACATGGTTGGGCCATGTGTTGGCCTGGGCACCTACAATTCTTGCCAAAAGGGTCACTTGAGCAAGGAACACTGATTTATCTGAATAGAAATCTGTCAACAACCCCTTGGAGGAAACCAAACCCCCTGGTCCACTGCCTTGGGCCACATACTTTCCTCCCCCAACCAGGGAAGTCTCAGCTCCCCATCTATCAGTGGCTCTCTTCCTCTTTGTAATTCCAGACCTCAGTCTAGCCTGGGACTTCTTCCCACCAAAGCCGCCAGTGACACCGAGTGCCGTGCCATGCTCACGCAAGATCTTCATTACTGGTGAGTTGATCCGACTGCAGAGAGATTTACCTACTGCAGAGAGTCCCTCCCTTGAGATGCCCACCTCACAGCCACCTGCATGCAACTGTCCTAGGGGGGGCACGTAGGACAGGGCAAACCACAAGTGTGACAACGGGTCCCCGAGACAGAGGGGCACTTGAGGGTCACGTGAGATGTGGCTGGGAATGCCCGGGGCCAACACTGTGGGAGCCAGACTCACCAGTGAGGTGGACCCAGTCATGGACGCGGCCTGGCCTCTGTCCAAGAGGGATGCCCTTGGGCCAGGCTGCCCACCCTTAGCCCACCTAGGCCCGTGAGAGTGCATCCCTGGCACCAGGTGTTACCGTTTCTGCAGAACGGTGACGAACTCGGTGAGCCGGTCACGCTCCACCTCAGCGGCCTGCCACAGGGCTTTGAACTCTGTCACCTGTGTCTGCCAGGCTTTTTGTTCTGGGGAGTCCGAGAACCTGGGGACCAAGGTGCGGGCAGAGGTCATTTAAGGGTTACCTGAAGAGATGCTTATCCCTATGGTGGTGGGAGGGGCTGGAAGGACATTCAGGGGTCCTCAGAGAGAAGAAGCCAATCCAGCCCCTCCCGGCCTCTTCCACTGGCTTCTTCTCAGTTTACTGTTCCTGGGCCTGCTGAAGTCTCTAGACCTCACTTAGCTGGCTCCAGAGCCAGACCCCAGCAGGGCTGTAGTTTCATCAGCACCTTCGTCCATCCAATCCCTGTAGGGGCCTGGAATTAGTCTGGTGGCTATGGAAGTTGGCTCTTGGGGACCTGGGGGTGCCCTGGGAACCTGTGTGGCCTGAGACCTGACCACCCTTCTCAGTGTCAGGTAGGCCCAGCCTCTGTCTCCCTGTCAGCCTGTCCTGGCCCTCCTGTATCTCCTGGCATGGCCCCAAGCCCAGTCCACTTTCCTGGACCCTGGACACTTGCTTTGTAATTTGGTCAGTTTTCTCCAGCCCTGATCCAGCCCATCACCGGTTCCCTCCTCACCACTGGGCCTTACCTGCTGGCTGGGGTTGGGACCCAAGGTGAGCTCTGCCCCCCACCCCAAGCCCCCAGAGCCCATGTGCGAGTGCCAAGCTGCTTTCTGCTCTGCCCTCGCCCTTCCCAGGGAGACCCTGGTGATGCTGACTCGCTCTTCCAGAATCACAGGACATGGGGAGGGCGGGGCCGCAGTCCTCCCTCTAAACAGGGGTTGGTTGAGATGGGCTCTGAGGACTACAGGCTCCTCCATTTTCCGGCTCCTAAATACACTCTAAGGCCCTGCCGCTCAGTGTGGTCTTTGAGCCAGCGACTGTGGCATCGCCTGGGAGCTTGTTGGAACTGCAGGATCCTACTTCCTGCAGGATCTGACCTGCGGAATCAGAACCTGCATCTAACCCAGCAGATCCTCAGCTGATTCGCGTGCACAGCGCAGTGGGGAACCCTACGCCAGTCACCCCTGTGACCTCACGTGTTGGGGGAGGAGCTGATCCCCTTGCCCCGCCTGCCTCCCAGACACCCCATCAGAGCCGCCACGCCAGCCCTGACAGACACACTCTCTGGGGTCACTCCCACCCCGTGAACGTCTGTCCTGTCGCTGACGGGAGAGCACTGTAGGCTCCGTGAGGGCAGGGGCCCGCACACGGTTGGGTTCAGTAAATATTTGTGTGTGGTGGAAGAAACAAGCTTAAGAACCAGCAGTCTGGGCAGCCCAGGGCACATCGGCTCCTGTATCCCTGTGGAGTGCAAAGGTCATGGCCACATAAGCCTGGAAGGGACCTTGGGGGCATCTTGTCCATCTTCTTGCCTCTACTACTGTGACAACCACCTCAGAGTGACAGAGCCTGTCTGTTTTCCTTGTGGTGTTGGAAGAGTGTGGCATGGGCCCTTGAGGCTCAGAGTTGGGCCCCTCTCTCCCAGTGCCCTTGTGACCCCAGGCTGCTGGCTGGGGCATCTGCAGGGGTGGCCTTGGCCCACGGGTACCTGTGCTACCAAGTGTCAGGCCAGAAGTATCCCAAGCACTTCCTGGGGAATAGCAGCCCAAGGAGGACCCATCTGCCGGAGCCACACAGCAAGTCAAACATGAGATGAGGGCCCCTCAGAGGCTCGACCGGAACCTGAACTGACCTGCCCGAGGGGTGGGAGAAGCAGCTGACAGCCGGAGCGCAGCTCCAGTGGACAGTGGGTGGGGCTCGGGACAGGGCTCCGAGGCAGGACAAAGCCACCCTTTGTCTGTGAGCTGGCAGGAAGAACAAGGGCCCATTTAAGCCCTAAGGCTTGATTCTGTCAACAAAGAGGGGGCCAGAGAGCTGAGGGGATATCAGTGGCTTAAAGTGGGAACCCATATGACGTGAAATTCTTCCCCTAGAGATGGACTCTCAACGCGCAAGGGGAGGCAAGGGAAGGTGCTGGGCTCCAGGCCCTGGAAGATTCCTCGTGTTAACTCTGTGGTAGCAGGAAGGAACACTAGACCGAGACTCTAGTTCTGAAGCCGCTTGCCCTATCACGTTGGATAAGGCACTGGACCTCCCTGACCCTCTATGTCCTTATGGAACCTTGGAAGAGTCCCTGGACTTGGCCTGGCCTCAGTTTCCCATCCTTGTCATGGGATGGCAATACTGACTGAGCAGTCAAGGATGGGAAGGCCTGTGAGGGCCCGGGGTGGGGGGCCTGGGTTCCTACCTGGGTGAGGGCCCGTGAGGACTGTGCAGGGAAGGCCATGTGAGAGCAGATTCCACCAGTGTGTGGCCCAGGCTGGTCACGGAGCTGTGCGGAGGCAGAATGGGCACATCACCACGAGCAGGCAGGCTGGGCCCAGCTGGGAGGGGAGCAGGGGCCAGCAGGGCACTGGGGAGCCAGAGGAGGGGGCCAGCACCGGCCCTTGCAGCAGCCCTGTGGATTTGCTGCCCTCCTTTCCAGAACCCTCGCTTGCTTAAAACAAGACAGGAGCAGGGGACATCAGAGCCGCGAACAACCCAACACAGGTGTGTTTGAGAATCCTAGAAGCAGGTGAGATTCGAGGCCAGCTGGGAGAGGAATTTACAGGGAGCTACAACCAAACGCTCTTGAAGTAATACTATCTGGACCTAACTGGCTCCTTCATGCAGAGGCAGGGCTGACGGAAGCCCCCCGCAACCCCGCCCCACTTTGGGAGGACAACACCACAGGCATCGTAAAATTGCACCCGTGGCTTCCCATCCTTTCTTCTGAATAATTACTATTCACTTTCCAACCCCTCCCACTTTTTCTTACCGAGAAGATCCAAGCCTGCCAGCGTGATCGCCTGCTGAGGCCGGGGAATTGGTCAGGCCCGGGTCCTCGGGGAACTTGGCGGAGGCCGGGTTGACCTCGGGCCCACTGGACCCCTCGCCTACTCCTTTATTCCGAAGATACTGCAGGGAACAGATGTGGGTTCCCTTCTCAGGGCTTTGGCTCAGAGGCCTGGAGAAGGCAGGAGGGGGCCTTGGCTGGATTTTGGGGCTTTCGGGAGATATGAAAGAGGCTTCTTTGCAGGAGTGCAAAGCGAGGCCTGTTTGGTGAAGACGCTCCTTGCATTATAATGACAGCTAATAATGCCTCTCTTCAGAAAGGGAGCTTCATGGCCAAAGGAGGGTGACCGGGCCAGGAAGTTGTTCCACATTCAGGTCCCAGGGGGAAGTATGGGGACAGGCCCACCTCTCTAGGTAGCCCCACCCACATGGATGAATGCCAGGTGTGACTTGAGGCCCCTGGCCTTTGTCAGCTGGAGACACTCAGACCTTCCCCCATCCCTCCCTCTTCCAGATGGCTGGTGGGGCCGGCTGAAGGAGGAGCACTGCAGGACCCCCAGCAGGAGGTCAGGCTGCCATCAACGGTGGACCAGTTGGCGTGAGCCCCAAACAACCTGGCCTGTCCCCCAAGCCCTGCCCATCCTGAGAAAACTCTCAGTGTGTGCCAGCTTGTCTGGTGGGTAGCGCTTGGCCCCAGCTGTCCGGGGGCCTCTGAGGTGAGAATCAGTCTTCTTTTGTGTGCCTGGAGCCAGGACAGCGGTGAGGTGAAGATGCTGTCCCTTCCAGGCCTCGGCCGAGGGAAAACATCTTCGGGAGCTCACTCCTTAGACGAGCATTGACTGAGCAACTACTGTGGGCTCAGTCTTGGGCCAGGCACCATGGTCTTTTCCCCCTCAAGGAGAGGTTGGGGGAGAAAACAGGAAATTGATCACACAGCACGACCAAAGTTTGGCTTGGGAATGTACAGGGAGTTAGGAGAGTGCCCAGGAGGGGCACGTAACCCAGAATGGGAGCCCTGGAACTTCCTGGAGGAGCTCTTGACTAATAAGATCTAAAGGCTGAGGGGGAGGAAAGGGAAGGTGTGTGCTTCAGGTATGTGCACAGGCCCAGGGTAGGGAGAAAGTAAGGCCATGGAGGAGCTAAATGGCATTCACATGGCCAGAGTTGTGGAAAGTGGGGAGTGAAGAGAAGATTCAGGGTTGGGGGGGCAGCAGGAGCTAGTCACATGGCGCCCTGCAAACTGGACGAAGGAGCGTGGCTTCCCTTCTGCCATCCCACTGCCTGGAATGTGGACGTAAAGGCTGGCACTGTGGCCACCATCTTGGACCATGAGGACGAAGGCCACAGCTGGGGAGGGAGAGGGTGAGCTGGCAGGAGCCCGAACCCTTGAGGACTGGGTGAAGCGGAGAGTGATGGGGAGCCACAGACAGGTTTTATGTGGAGCAGGGAGACAATCTGGTGTGTCCCTTCGAGAGGAAAGGTGTGTGCACAATGGGCCGGGGAGCCAGATGGAAGCAGGGGGCCAAAGTGGGACCAGGTAGGACGTGGCGCAGCCCAAGTGAAGGCAGGTGGGGAGAAGCGGAGGTGGTTGAGGTTTCTCTGGATACTGGATGGACTTGCCAGGACTTGGGAATGGATGCTGGGCTGAGCCAGCGCCCTACTCACCTGCATACTGAGTTGCCCGATCTCCACCTCCAGCTGCCGCACCTTGGCCTCCCGCTCAGCCACCGTGGCCCGCAGCTGGGCCACGAGGCTGCTGCTCTGCTGAGCCTCATTGTTGAGCTGCTGGTGCAAGTGGTGCTTGGACGCTCGCGTCTTCTCCTCCTGCAGACTCAGGCTGCCCAGAATCTCCTGTAGCTGCTTCAGCTGGTCCTGCGGGGCCAAGTGGGAGGGTGGGTGAGGGTCAGCCACGGCCCTGAGTAAAGAAGGACACGAGAGATGACCGCCTCCTCCCACCCGCAGCTCCCACCCCTTCCCTGCTCCCTCGGGAACCTAACAGTGGGACGTTAGTGTTTCCCTGAGAAGCAGGAGGAACACCTTGCCTGTCCTCAGGGCGGGGTTCAACCAGGTTTTCCTGTCCTCAACTTCTTTCTCCCTGAGATCGAGGCTAAGAAGGACATCTAAGCGGCTCTCGGGACAACAGAAAACAGCTCAGATGGTGGCCCCTCAGCCAGTGGGTAAAAAGAAGCCCTATCCCACTGTGCTGGAAGACCACCTTTGAAGGCAGTACCTGGACCCCTCACCACGGATCCTTCAGCACCTGATGGAGGCCCCCTCCCTGGAGATGCTCCCAAGGAGACCTCTGGGGTGGAGGCTTTCTGCCTGGGGGCTGGGAAGGACCATATTGGCGACCTGGAACAGGTGAGGGCGTTGTCTTCACCTCTTTGTGGAGGAAATGGAGGCCCAGAGAGCCCAGGACACACTGCTGGTGAATGGCAGGGCTAGGGCTTGTTTGCAGCTCTCACCATGCACCTTCAGTGACAAAGAATAGTGGCCCTAGGGACCTCAATGGACATCCAGGCCACACCTTATTTAAAAACTGGGAGCTGAGGCTTCCCTGGTGGCGCAGTGGTTGAGAATCCGCCTGCCAATGCAGGGGACACGGATTTGAGCCTTGGTCCGGGAAGATCCCACATGCTGCGGAGCAACTAAGCCCGTGCGCCACAACTACTGAGCCTGCGAGCCACAACTACTGAACCTGAGTGCCACAACTACTGAAGCCCGTGCACCTAGAGCCCGTGCTCCGCAACAAGAGAAGCCACCACAATGAGAAGCCCGCGCACAGCAACGAAGAGCCAACACAGCCAAAAATAAACAAATGAAATAAATAAATTTATAAAAATAAAATAAAAACTGAGACCTGAGGCTCAGAGAGGGGATGCAATTAGCCTAGAATCACACAGTGAGGTATGAACAGAGGGGGCCCAGATTTCAGGTCTTTTGTGCCCTGCCCACCACACTGCCTGGTGAATTATTATGGACCAAGGCATGCCTAAGACAGCATCAGTTCCCCCTTGCACCACCGTCAAGCCAATCATGACCACAGCAGGGGCCTGTGGGCACAGCTAGGAATTCAGAGACCAAAACCCTGGGGTGGCTCAGGCCCCAGAGGGAAAAGGCCAGGCTAGGGTCAGGAAAGCAGTGCGGCTTTGTTAATCAAAGGAGGTTTGAATTCAGTTGTGTGGCCTTGGATGACTTATCTAGCCAATTAGAGCCTTGGTTTCCCCATCCGTGCAATGGGATTATGTGTCCCTAAGGGTTATCTTGGTGACTAACCATTATAAACCACACCCCACGTGCCCAGAAGCGGGGGTGCTGTATGCTGTCACACAGACAAGGATATGCACCAGCGCCCCGCTCCGTCGTCCCTTCCGTTCCTCCATGAGAAATATCCCAGGGTGTAATCCCATCTGCTGCCCCCTCATCCTCTTCTTTCTCCTTTGGGGTCCACAGGTGCAGTGCCTTGTGCCCGGCATCAACCTCACATAACGCGACCCGTACTGGCCCTCGGGCAGCCTCTGAGTTGCTCCCGTACTTGCAGCCAAGCTTCGGGGCTGGGCCCAGTGGAGGCAATGAGCTCCCGGGTTATGCAGGTGGCATTTTGGGGTGAGGGAGGGCTCCGGGGGAGCTGGGGCTGGGTCACAGGCCTCTGGGTGGGGCAGGGGTCCCAGAGGTGGCTGTACCATGAGGGCGTCGATGAGCTCGTCGTCATGCCGGCCCTTCTCCACGAGGGTCCCCATCTGACTCCTGAGGGTCTTCACTTCGCTCGACAGCACCTTGTTCCGGGACCTCACGCCCTCAAACTTCTTTTTCAGCTCCTCGAGCTCTCTCTGGAGGGCATCCCGCTCCGCTGCAAGTTTCTGTAACCAGAGGGCACGGTCACGGGCTGCAGGGCTGAGTGGGACTCAGGCCACGGCTGAGCCCTCGCTCTCACTCGCTGGTGAGGCCAGAGCTGGGAGGGGACTTGTAGAGGTCACAGGGCAAGTCAGTGGGGCCTGAGTCCTGACTCCCAGCCTCGGCCTCCCGGGGTGTCAGGCAGCCCAAGCACATGATGGACGTGACCCAGATGGATGACAGCCCGAGAACACAGGGGCCAGACTCGGACACGAGAGGAAACCCACTGGCCAACGCTGGGTGTGTCCTCCCGAGGACCCTCAATCCCTGCCTGAGAGGCAAAAAGAGAAAAGCCATGCTTCGGTGGACAGCGCCAAGCCTAGGGTTCAAACCGAAGTGCCTCATTCCACCAAGAGCTGGTTTCAGGTCCAGCATCTCCAAAACAGCCAGAATGCGGCCACCCGACGTCCATGAAATGGGCTCTGGGTGAGGAACCCGTCAGGCAGCTCAAGGTGGAGGGACAGGACGTGAGGAACATGCACAGAGGTGACCCCGAACCTCAGAGCCTCCAAGTCCTCACAGGGGTGGTCGTGGTCTCCTGGCCCCAGGCGCCCCTGACCCCCTGCCAGGCACACGTTACCTCCCAGCTTTCCTGTTTTTCCCTCTCCAGGTTGTGGATCCTCCGCAGATTTTTCTCCTGTGCCGACAGCTTCCTTGGATCGGGATAGACAGACAGCTCATCACTGGCCGTTTCTACCGACCGGCTCCGAGTCTGTCCCAGCTGTTTCTCAAGCTCTCGAACCTGAGGGTGGTTCCACAACAGGTCTGCAGTCAGACTCGACCCTCAGAGGGGCCGCCCTGTGATGTGACAGGAGACCCCACCAGACAGAGGACAACACGGTTCCAGATGGACGTGGAGGTCCCTAGGAGAGGGACTGGGGTGGGGGACGGATGGGAGGGACCTGCGGTGGCATCCTGAGCAAAACAAGGGGAGACACTGGGGAGGTTTCGCTTGGAAAAGAGAGACTTCAAAGTAAATGAGAAAAATCACCCTATCTCTGAGGCCAAGAAGCAGATGTGTAGCCCCAGGAACTTGGGAGGGAAAGGATAGCAGGTCTTAGTACCAGGAAGAACTGACAGGCCACCCAAGCCCGGGCGGGCTCCTCGGGAGGCTACGGGCTCCTGGCCACTTGGAGGAGGTGCTGCAGAGGGCGGGCAGGGTTTGGAAGCGGGGAGACCAGCTCAAAGCCTCGCCGGCTGTGTGACTGTGCACAGATTACTTAACGTCTCTGAATCTCAGGTCCCTCATCTGTGGAGAGGCCTGTGAGTAACACGCTGCATCATGTTGTTATGAGAATTCCGTACCCTGAAGTTGTCTGAGCCTGGGAGTCCCCAAGACGCTTCTTGGGATGACAGATCTTGGGGCCCACTCCATACCAACAAGTCAGAGCTCCAGGGGAAGAACGCGGGGATCTGCATTTTAAACAAGTGCTACGGGTGATTTCTAGGATTAGGCAGCTTCGAGAAACCCCAAAATGGCCTGGGTGAAGCCCTCGGCACAGGGGAGGTGGATGTCATCCGACAGAACCACGGCTTGATCACACTGGGTTTAAAGTGGATAACTCCCAGGGTCCTTCTAACCCTGATTTCCACGTCAACGCAACATAAGTGATGGAACAAAGTTGGGTAAACCTGAGCCAGGGGCAAAATTCACTAGGATCCCTGGTCAAGGGCCTCAGTATGGGTTTGAAGGCACATTTCAGTGCCCTCGTGTGGCACTGTGTGGTAATTCCATTTAAACGTTAAAGAACACAGTACTATTGAACCGTTTGTTCACAGCTTAACAACACTCACAATAATAACTAATGTGTTGAGTGTTTACTATGGCCAGGCACTGTGCTGGGCACTTCCCAAACGATATTTCATTTAACCCACAACAACCCTACAAGGAAGGCATTATTATTTCCATTTTACAGGCGAGGAGACTGCGACACAGAGAGATGAAGAGATTTGCCCAAAGACACCAAACTTAGAGACCAGTGACTGAGGCCAGACTCAGACTCAGGTCTCTTGAACCACGAGGCCACACACTGGTCGTTAACCACAGTTTTTCAGAGACCTCTCCCCCTTGGTGTTGGCTTCAGGGATCCCACAGGAGACCCTGAGGGGAAAAGCCACCTGGGAACCTGGGAATGAAGGCAATGCACTTGGCAAATAGTGGAAACGACACACTTATTTGTGTGACTCTTGGTTTCTTGGGACAGCGAACCTTCGGACGGTGTTTCCTCCATGCCAGGCCCTGTGGTAAGCAATTTACACATCTGTACTCATTCAGTCCTCCCAGCAACGCTGCGGGGTAGGCACTGTCGTTATCCACAGTACACAGAGGAGGAAACTGAGGCACAGAGAGGCGAAGCAACTTGCCCAAGGCCACACAGTTGGTGGGTGGTGGGCTGAGATTTGAAGCCAAGCAGTCCGGCTGCGGAGCCCCTGTTCCTAGCCTCTAGGAGCGTAAAGAGGGAGACAGGCTAAGTTTTTTTTTGGGGGGGGATGGTAATTAAAACCTTCAAAAGCCTACAGGCATCTGGACAAAACTGGGAAAAGCCTACAACAGTCACGCAAATTTACATGAACCAGGGGAAAAAAATCTGCCTGGAGTAAAATAAATCAGAGGCTCTGGTATTTGTTGAGCGCCAGTGCCTGGTATGTAGTATTATATAAATGCTTGTTCACTTTATGACAAATGCAAATCAGGCTGGCTGGGGAGAACGTAGAACAACAGCCCTGCAAGTGCGCTCTGCAGAACCTAAAGGCCATTTTCGGGTTCTGTGTCTCTAATGTGGGTCAGCGTGGGTCTTTCTGGGGCATTTCAAGCCTTACGTTCAGGGCCAGGAGAAGTCTGATGACTCACTCACCTTGCTCTGCAAGACGAGAATTTGTTGAGCTCGACCCCTCCACGTCCCAGGTGAGGACAGGAGCTGCTGGATGTTCACATCTTCCCCAATCTCATTGGTTAAAACCTGAGAAAGGTGAGGCCTTCCGTATGGCGGGGAGAGAGGGCTCTGCCACAGCCCTAAAGCTGCTGCACGTGCAGAAACAGTGCTGGGTGCGTGGGGCTCCCCGAAGGCCCGGCCTCCACCTGCACAGCCTTCCCCCTTCCCCCGCTCCCCGCCTCAAAGGCCAATTGACCACGCTCCACGAGCAGCTCTCCCTGGGAAAGCATTGAACCCATCATCCCCAGCACTTCTTGGTGATGCTTAGGGCAGACAAGGAACTGCTGTCAATGCCCAGGTGGGGCCCCTTGTCCTTGACACATTCTGGGATGAGTGAACCACAAAGTTGACCAAGACCTGCTCCAAATTTGTTCACCCGTCACCCAGAACGGACATCATTCTGGATGGCTCCAGGGAGGACACGGCCACAGGGCCTCGCCCTCCGTGCAAAGCCATTGACAAGGGGCCATGTCTGAGTGCAGCAAGGAGTGGGGGGCTACCGAATGTCACCTGGGGATGTTTGGTTCCAGAAGGGCCCAGCTTTGTGGCTGTTGCAGAGAGGTGTTCGGGCCCAACTTCGAGGCTTTGAGGTGGAAACAGTACACCCCAGCTTGTGCCCTGGGCCCCTCTGCAGCCTGTCACGGAAACCCATCTAGCGTACCAAGTCTCTGGTGCTTGTTTCCACAATAGAACTCTGTTTTGGAAATCTTGGCTGGTCTGAGTGGTTCCAGCAGGAACCACTGCTGGTGGTACAAATGCCAGAGAATTCACTATGTAAATAAAAATAAATAATGAACCAGCTGGGCCTGCCTCCCAAGTCGGAGCGTTTTCCTTTGAAAGGGGCCTTTAACACACAAACAACCTTAACATTTTCTCATATCATAGACAGCAGAGGGCAGGAGACGGGTCTCGGTAGGCTTCCAAGTCCAAGGTGGCTTATTAAGGAGATGCCCAGGATCTATTGGGGTGCACGTAGCACAGGGAAGGTGGAAGGGCCTCTCCAGGGTGGACAGCACTGTCCTCCTCCATCCAGGGCTGGGCGGGCACCACAAGGGCCTCTATGCAGGGTCATGCAGGCAGCCGGCAACCACCCTCACCTGATGGGTCTGTTTCAAGGGCTGGAAGGAAGTTACTGGATCTGAGCCTGACCCAGAACAAGCAGCATGGTGCTCACGGGGCCCAGCTCCTGAATGGAAGCCATTGTCCCAGCCATGACCTTCCCAGTCCCAGGCCCACCCACGAGGACCCGAACCCTGGCCGGGAAATACCTTCTGGGCCACCCGGAGCTCCTGCTTCACAGCCCGGATCTGGTTGCGGAGGTCACTCATCTTCAGGTTTGTGGCCGCCAGCCTGTCCTGCAAGAGCTTCACCTCTGGGCTGTCCTGCTAGTTGGGAAAGACAGGAGGGAGAGCAGTCATTTGAGGCCTAGATAGTAACAATAATCACAGCCCCCGTTTACCCAGGTATGCGCAGGTACCACACGAGGTGCTTGACAAGGAGGAACTCATTTCATCCTCACGACCCCTTTGAGGCAGGTTCCGTTACCGATGCAGAGCAGAGGCTGGAGGGGGGTGACCCCTCGGCTTGGGGGACCTGGTAGGTAAGGGGGAGCGTGGATGTGGATCCCGGCAGCCCAGCTTTGGGGGCTGAGCCCTGTGCCCCGAGGGTGGCGCACAGGGGTGGACGTGGGTGGTGACCGCAGACAGGGAGCATCTGGATGAAGCTGCTTCCCAACTCCCAGACACTCCCAGGCTGTGGGCCCTGCTGTGCTCAGAGACTGGCATCATAGCAAATCCATCCTCACTCAGGATGAAGAGGGGCGCTGGCTCCTTTAGCGAAGGCGGCCCCAGCTTGGCAGGAGGGCCATGACCATCCCAACTTGGGGCCTTCCTCTCCTAGAATTGTCAGACTGGGCCTTGGGCTCCCTTTCCTGGCAATGAGCTCACTGAATAGAAATAAGGACCCAGTTTAATCCCCAAATGCTCCATTTCTGTGGCTTGAAGAACTGCAGGAACCGTGAAAACTCTGCCTGCTGGAACTCTTAGCAAAGTCTTTTTTTAAAACAATATTTCATTTAAACTATTTGGATGAAACTTTTCTCAAATGTGTTCCCCATTTATGACTTAAATAGAAGTTCCTGAAATCCTCAGAACTTTGGCATTAAAGGGACTCCAAGGTCAGCCCATTCAAACCCTTTCCATAGGTGACGCAGATAAGTTCCAGAGAAGGGAAATAACATGGCCTCACAGGCACACAGCTGGTTGGGGTGACAGAAGTGGCATTACAGGCCTGGTCCTTCCTTTGCACTGGCTGATTCTCCCAATATAAGCTTTTGCTGATGCCAGGGCATCGTGGTGACAGAAACATTGGTTGGTGGGTTGTGTGTCCCATCAGGCAATGACCCTAAGACCATCTGCTCCTGTCCCAACAGATCAGGTGGACTAGACTGCTGGGAAACAGGATGGGTACTGCAGTGGCTTTCTGAACTTTCCTTAGTAGCCACAGACAAAACCTCCTGTGAACGCTAGTGTGAAAGATCCTAGAAGACTGGGTCTGGGGAGTTCCATGGACCCCAGAGGCCCTGGGCAGCCCCGCTGAAAACCACTGGTCAAGGAAACTAGACCTGCACACAGGCCCCAGAAGACCTGGACTCATCCGGTCTTCTCATCTAGGAAACGGCTGCTTTTTCATAGCACCCCCAGGAGGCTAAACAGAGTAACCAGTGTGAGCAGAATTTGCAAATTGGGAATTTACATAAAACATACATGCATCTTTCTTTATATATATATATATTTTTTTTTGCCGTACGCAGGTCTCTCACTGTTGTTGCCTTTCGCGTTGTGGAGCACAGGCTCCGGACGCGCAGGCTCAGCGGCCATAGCTCACGGACCCAGCCGCTCCGCGGCATGTGGGATCTTCCCCAACCGGGGCACGAACCCGTATCCCCTGCATCGGCAGGCGGACTCTCAACCACTGCACCACCAGGGAAGCCGCATCTTTCATCTATATTTTTGCGTATCCTTCCGCCGCCTGGCTGTATGCCATTCCTCTCCACTGCTGTTGGGAGCCTGTCTGCTCCCCTGCTAAGGTGCTGCTTTGAATCTGCCCTGGGTTGGGAAGCAACATTCCCTGCCTGTCAGATCTTCCGCGCCATGAGCCCCCTGCTGGCTCTGGTGGTTGGCGGTGCAGGAGCCGTGAGAGCATTTGGGAGCCTGAGGGCACGGAAGCGCACACCGGTTGGATCCGGATCTGAGACCCGGGCGGCAACGACTGTCTCCGAGCGTCGTTTTCTCTTGTGTGAAATGGGGGCGCGTTATGCCAGCCTCCGGGGTACATGTGAGTGTTGATGGGATAACGCACGTAAAGGGTGGCCTCTGGGGCAGATTCTGACGGGGGTCGATGCTGGGGGGCATAGCCTGGCTTGGGTGGGCAGCTGGCAAAGGCGGCTGAGGGCCATATGGTGTTCTGGTGACGGCATCACCCCCTCTGCGCTGCCAGGCCCCAGACCTCCCCTCCCAGGAAACTGAGCCAACCCTACCTTCCTGACATTTCAGAGCTGTTTCTGCCCAGAGTGAGATTTCACGGGCTTTGTGGGTGTCTTGGGCCTGGGCACGCCCCTCCCCCACCCCGGGCTGTTTCCTCTCAGGCGATACCGGAAATGGTGTCCACGGGAGCAGATAGCGCCAAGGCCACTCACACCACAGCTTCGTGAGGCCCCACGCAGAGTGAGGGCGTTCAGCTCCACTCTGGAATGTGCTTGGAGCTCTGGACTGGGATGTTGGGGTGAGCCTGCAGGCTCCGGAGTATGGCCCAGGCTTGGGTCGCCCTGAACAGTCTAACGAGGGGGACATGGCTATTGTCCTCTCTCTGATCAGAAGATGCCCGGGAAAACACGTGTCCTGAGGAATGGAGACTGCAACCCGCCACGCATTCTTCCGTCAGAAACCTCCCAGGCTCCCTGCAGCCACAGAATGAAGTTGGAATTCCTACTCCAGCTACCGTCAAGGCCTCCATCCACAGGTGACTTTGTTTTGTTTTGATATGTTCCCCTTTTCCTCGTCAGGGCCCCTGGGCTGCAGCCAGACGTTATCCAGCTGATGCCCAGCTAACAAACAGAATAGGAATATTGATGCTTTCCTGCTCTGAGCTTGTACTGCTTCTGCTGGAAGGGCCACCCCCATCTTCCTGCTCCAGCAAGGCCACCTGAGGAAGCCCTCATCCATCCCGCCTCCTGGCTGCCTCAGGTGGAGCGTGTGCTCCCTCTGTGAACTCAGGGCCTAGGGGCTTTCTCTGAAGGCCCTGTCCCCCTCCTTCCTTTAATATGCCTACTCATCTCCCCTCTTGAACCCCCTGTGGACAGTGGGCCTGTCTTTGATTCTCTGTGTTCCAGGGCTCAGAACATTCTGTCAGGCTCAACAAGTGACTGAACAAGTAGTTCCCCATTTAGGACAGCCCCAGTCAGAGGTATGGATAAACAAGGGGCAGCTTAGAAGCGTCCCTCAGAGCTGGGAAAGGCACTGAATGACACTCAGTCTAGCGTCTGCTGAGGGCGGAGCCCCTCCATTGCCTCCCCAGCAATGAGACAGATCTACACAAGACTAGCCTTCAGGAGACATGTTCACTCCTGACCTGGAAGCTGAGGGGCCCATCCCTCGAGGGCAGTATTCTCCTCAAGACGGCCTGATCTTGAGTCATAGACAACAGCGAAGATTGGGTGGAAAAGGGGCACTGAACTAGGAGTCCTGAGGCTTGGATTCCGTTCCACCCACTCATTTGGCTTCTTAAGAAAACCATGGGGGGAATTCCTTGGTGGTCCAGTGGTTAGGACTTGGTGCTCTCACTGCCGAGGCCCCAGGTTCAATCCCTGGTGGGGGAACTAAAATCCCATAAGCCGTGAGGTGTGGCCAAAAAAAAAAAAAAGAAGACCAAGGGGAGGCCTCCTGGGATGTTCTTGAGACTCTGAGCTATTTATTGTCTGGCTTGGGCTCCGTGCTCCTCCCCGGTGGCCCACTGGTGCCACCTTTCACGGAGCTGCAATTCCCACACCCTGAGTTTCATGGAGGCTCATTGGCTCAGAAAAACTGGAATCTTGGGAACAGCCCCATTCCCAACAGTCACTTTTACACTGTAGGTTTGGAGTTCCACAAAGGGAAGACTTCTTACAATATGGATTGCCCCAGCAAAAACCAGGGTTCCGTTGAGGAGTGAGCTCCCCGTCCCCGGGTTAAGGTAGAGAGGCTGGATGTCTCTCCAGTAAGGATGCTGTAACGGACATCCTTTACAGCTGGGCTGAGAGCAGGAGGCTAATTGGATCAGGTCTTCCTTCCCTCCTGGTCGTGAAATTCTAGGATTCCGGGTCCTCAGGCCCCTCCTGACCTCCCTCTCTGGGGACTAAATCAGAGTTAACCCCTCACCAGCCTTCACTGGGGCATTCTTGGCCTCAGACAGTAGACTTGGTCACTGTCCCCTGATGGCTATTCTGAGGATGCTGCAATGGTGGCACTGGCTCAGCAATGGGGTGGATGCCGGACAGAGGCACCTACGCCCCCATGGAAGAGGGGAGGCCCAAACCCATGACTGCCTCACACACTCCCCAGCACAGAAGAGAATTCATACCAAGGCTCTGTCTCCCATCTGGGCCTTCAGCAGCTTGGCTCCTGCGTCGGTGGCCCCCTTGGCTGGCAGCCTGGCCAGGGCCATCTGCAGCTGAAAAAGCAAACCTGGCACTTAATATTTAATTCTGCTCAGCAGTTGCGGCGCCTGAGTGAAGGGCTCTGGTGCTGCCGTCGGATGTGTGCTCACGGATCGCAGCAGTCCGTCCCTTCAGCTCATTTTAAGGCCCATGAATGGAAGAACTCTCCTTCACAAGGCACTCTGCGATGGGAGAGGGTTTAACTGATTGTCTGCCCCACTCCCCAGTCGCAGCCTAGGATTCACGAACAGCTTAGTAAATAATGATTCTGCAACCGTGGTCTGCATCTAACAACAGCCTTGGGAGGCGGAGAGAAAAGGAACTACGGACTTCACATTACAGTTGAGGAGACAAGGTCAGAGACACTGAGAAACCTGCCACTCAGGCTCACGGCCTGGTGGCCAAGACCACTGCCGTATACAGACAGCCAACCAACCCTTTAAGGGTTTCCCAGTTGTCCTTCACACAAAGACCATCCCTGTCCGACAAGGCTGGGCACGACCCGCCCTCCCACCTCTCTGACCTCATCCTGCTCCAAGCTCGGCCACATTGGTCCCCTTTCAGGCCTTTATTCCTATTCAGGGCCTTTGTACCTGCTGGGTCCTCTGCATGAAGGCCTCTCCCCCACCCCTCCGAGTCTGGCCCCTTCTCATCCTCCAGGGACCCACTGTGCATACTCCCCCCTCTAAGGGGCCCTCGATGCTGGTCTGTCTCCAGGAGGGCAAGGACCAGGACTATTTTGCTCCCCACAGTCGCCCCAGGGCCTGGCCCAGAGCCTGCGATGGTTCTCAAAAAATACGTTATAGAATAAAGAAGGTCTAATTCAATGCCAAGTGTAGTGACTGTGGAGGACTTTGGAGAGCAACAGAACTGGATTTGAAATCTGGCTCCACCACGTGCTGTGTGACTTGAGAAAACCTCTTAACCTCTGCCAGCCTCTGCTCCTCCAGCCACATAAGGAGAAGCTGCGTAGGTTCACTCTAGCTCCTGAGGGCCCATGAACCGCTGGGTCTTGTGCCCTCTCTTGACTGGAGGGGTTTGTCATCAGCTGTGGGAAGGTAGGGGCAGCAGAAAGAGGAAGGTGGACAAAAGTGAGACGAACTGGTGGAACGCTCCTGGCTCTAGCTTCAGATTAGCAAGGATCCCTGTTAATTTATTCAACAATGCCTTTCTGGAGCTAACTACCTGCTAGGCACTGTTCTAAGCATTTTACAGTGTTAAGTCATTTAATCCTCAGAAAACCTTGGGGTGAGTGCCGTTATGACTGCCACGTGACAGGTGGAGGAAACTGAGGCACGGAGAGCTTATACCTGGCTCCAAGTCACAACACAAGTCAGTAGTGGAGCTGAGATTCACACCCAGGTGGTCAGGCTCCAGGCTTGCGTCCTCCTTGCTATGTCGGGCTATCTCTCCACCGCCTGCGTCCTCCTTGCTTCCCGACACTCTCCCCTCTCAGGATATGACAGAGACTGAGGGACTCATTGCAAACACTGACCCACCAGTCCTTGGGAAGGACCTACAGCATCTAAGTGTGCTCCCTCTCTGGAGGAGTGGCGCGGGGTACAGGGAGCCCGGGGCAGGGGCGCCTGAGGCCCCTCACCTCTTGCTCCAGCTCCCGGATGCGGTTGCTCAGCTGCCTCGCTCTGGTCTTCGCACCCTCGGACTCTGCCATCAGCACCCGGTTCTTTTTGGACAGCTCAACGATCTTGGTGGCAGTCACATCCCCAACCACACCAGCCGTCCCTAAAATGAAGGGAAATGGTAAGGTCAATTAAAAACACAGGCCACACATCGAACAGCCTTCAGCAGCGATTTGGGCAACAATGAGTAGCTGCCCTCGGCCACCTCGTGTCTGTTGAAGAGGATTAGGACACATCAGGAGAAAAGGAGGAAGAACCTGGGGAAGGAAACCAAACCTAGAAATACAAATGGTCCAGTGGTGAGTTCTCTGGTTATGTTTTCCTCCCAGGACCCCAACGCATTACAAATCCTGGAACTAGACATCAGAAAGAAGTCTACGAGAAGCCCTCTCTAGTCCGAAGGGCAGGAAGTGGGGCTGAGAGCAAGCCAGGGCTCTCTCCCAACTCTGTCTCCAGACAAGCCTCACTCTTGAAGCTGCAACCCCACGATAATTGGGGCATCAGCGAATGGGCAAGCACAGAAATGCTAAAATATCTGGGTAAATATAATAGACTATTTTGCAACCTTCAGTTTTTTAAAACGTATAATGGTTGAAAGCAAATATGATAGCATAGTCCGACGGGATGTTCAACATATACAGACATAATACATGTAAAAGCTGTAATATAAGGGGGGAGGGTACAGGGACTTATATGGTGGTCAAGTTTCTTCATTCCACTTGAAGTGGTAAGATATTAATTCTAAGTAGACCGTGAAAAGTTATGTGTGTTGTAAGCACTAGCGCAATCACTAAAAAAATTGTACAAAGAAATAGAAAAACTAAACTAAAGCAAACACTAAAAGTCCACCCAAAGGAAAACCAGTTCTTCAGCTGTCAGCAGCCTGTCACTGTGGCCTGGTTTAAAAACGTGAACTGATACTGTCAGACTTTTCTCTTCAAAACGTGAAGTTGGAAATAAGAAATGCGGACTTCTGAGTGAGGACTGGATTTAAGAGGTCTTGAGGGAGGCTCGGGGCCGGCAATCGGATGAGGCCATGAGCACACCAGCAGAAGCGGCAGAAGACAGGATGTGGGGCAGGCTGGAGAAGAGGGAGCAGGCCCTGTCTCCCAGGTCTCCTGGGGTGAGGAGGCATCTCCCGCTCTCCCCGGAGCCCATCAACTTCTCGACACCCTTGCAAAAGCTGCCCCTTCGCATCTGAACCCCGAGCCAGGTTAGGTGTTATCATCTGTTCAGTGTGGTTTTGTTTTAGACAGAAGAGGCCAAAGAATGGAGGGAAGCACAACAGCCTTTAAGATACCAGATTCCCCTTGCTTTTCAATTCAGCACTGGTCCTCTGGGTGCACCTACTCTTAAAGTCATTTCCTAGCAAAGGCAGAGAGAGACGCTCTGGCAGAGGCCAGGCGAGGCATCATGCCCTCTGTGATTGCTGACACTGACTTTGTGCTTTCTCAGTCAGCCGCCTGGGAATTGCTCAACGGGCATACATCGAGCAGAGGACAGTCAGGGCCAAGGTCCCCACCAGATCTGTAAGAACAAGGTCTAGCTCATAACCACAGGGTCAGTGGTCAATGTCCAGCTCACACCCACAGGGCTAAGGTCATCTCCAGGCCCACAAAGCCAAGGTCCCTAACAGACCCACAGGGTCAAGGTCTCCAGCAACAGAACCAAGGTCCAACTCCGATCTGAAGGGCCAAGGTCCACTGTACATGTTGCTGGATCCCAGAAAATCCTCCCCGAACAGCGAACTCCCCTGTCTTGTCCACCCTTCTGGAGCAGCAACAGCAAGTGGTGTAGAGTAAATGCCTACTTCCACTGGGGCTTTTTTGCGTCCATGATACAGTGTTTGAGCCAGAGCATCCAGATACAATGGGTGCCGTTGGCCCACGGAACATGTAGCGAGCATCACGGAGAACTCTTGTCATGAGTCCCAGCGGGGTCACCCATGCTGCCTCCATGGCAGCTGGGCCAGCCCACCTGGACTTCAGAGCAGAAACTGTCGCAACAGCGGTGGAGCTACCTGTGAAGGCAAATCTGTCCTCTTCTATTTTCTTTTTGAGGTGTTTGATTTCAAAGTCCCTCTCCTTCAGCAACTTATACAACCGCCCGTTCTCATCCACCGTTTCCCTGAGTTGATCCCGAAGCCGTTCGATCTCGTCTTCAAGCATCCTGCAAGGCAAAGGCAGAATCACAGGAACCGATGGGCAGGGGTCAGGCCTCCACAGCCCAGGTTTATTGTACTGGTTGGGCACTGGGTGGAGATAAGAACTGGTCTGTACAAAATAGGAATGAGAAATTAAGGGAATCTCAGTGAGCAGATTTTTAACACGCTGTTCTCAAAACTGAACGATTAAGGACACACGCACAAGTGAAAGGAGAAAAGTTTTTTTTTAATGTGCCAATTTTTATTTTATTTTATTTTATTTTTTATTTATTTATTTATTTTTTGCGGTACGCGGGCCTGTCACTGTTGTGGCCTCTCCCGTGCAGAGCACAGGCTCCGGATGCGTAGGCTCAGCGGCCATGGCTCACGGGCCCAGTCGCTCCGCGGCATGTGGGATCTTCCCGGACCGGGGCACGAACCCGTGTCCCCTGCATCGGCAGGCGGACTCCCAACCACTGCGCCACCAGGGAAGCCCGAGAAAGAAGTTTTCAGTAACATGGTTTACTACGGATTCAACAGAGCTATATAAAACCCCACCCAGAGAATTCATGCTCCTTTCCAGCATCCATGGAACATGCATAAAGATGTATTATAATTTAGACTTCAAAGGCAACCTTAGCAAATTCCAAATAATGGACGTTATACAGACCATTTTCTTAATGGGAATTGACTAAAATTAGAAATCAATCCTAAACAGAGAACAAAAATAAAATAAAACACAGAACTCCAAACCCATCATATGCTTGGAACTGAAAAAAAAAACCACACACATACACACACTCCTAAATTATTTATGGGTTAAGTAGAAATCATAATGTGTATTATGAAGCATTTAGAACAGATTGACTGTAGAAGCAATATGTATGAAAACTTGGGAACAGCAGCTAAAGTGATACGTAGAAGGAAATTTATAGCCTTAATTGCACATGTATATTAGAAGACAAAAGAGGAATTGTCTAAGCCTTAAGTTGAGACCAGGTCTCTGGGTCTCTCAGGTAAACCCAATAGGAGATCAGAATAGGTGGCTAGTTTTGTATATTACAATTGTCTTGCAAGTCATTTTTTTAGAACTTTAAAGCATGAGGAACATGTGACTGGTGGGTCTGTGATCACTTCTACCATTAGGCATGGAGCCAGCTCCATAGAGGCAGTTGCTCAGGAAGTAAATAAGTTACGGAAATTATAGATAACAGTAATTATTAACTAACAGCTATTATTATTGTTGGTGTTATTCTACCAACAGCTCAAGTCTCCACAAATTCCAGTTTCTCTGACTTGGGGAAAGATCATTTGGGAATAGGTCTGGGGTTAACTTAGAGCTAATATTTAGGAGCCGTATGAATTTTTTCAGTTATTGAGAAATCTTTATCTTTTCCTAATTAGCATTTTTCAGTAGAACATTGTGAAAATCGAGAAACCATGAAAAGTAGAATTTGCAGATGGAGAAGACAGATTCTGGGTGAAACCAGAAGCAAAGAGATAGCTCAACAACTGCTGTGATTTTTTTTTTTATGTGTGTGCAAAATGACTAGAAAACAATTTTGTTTCAATCCAGACTCCTGCTTCTAACAACCAATATAAATCAATGCATCTGTGTGACATTGGCAAATTTAAAGCAAAATGAGAAGATTCTGGACTCCTTTCAACTGTTTCACCAACCATATAAAAGCAAGGAATCCATAAACTGCTTCTTTAGGACGGGTATGTTTATGTGTCTTTATGTGTCAGGGAAGGGAAATTGACACAGAACAGTCACCGATGAGGTTTGGAGTAGCGATCAGCTGTGAATCATCAGAACCAGCCAACCAGCTCCTCAAAAACCAAAACACATTTTTCATGAAAGAGAGACTACGTAAGAAAATTCAAGTGAATAAACTACACCTTGATGAGTTTCAAAATTTCCATTTGACTTTAAGTGGTTTTTGAATACACTTCATGTCAAATTATGTCCCTTTATCCGATGCAGGAGTCTTCAATAACAATCTCTGTGTCAAAACTTCTGGGTCTCAGCTGATAAACACACATCTGGTCAACCTGCCTGTCGAACTGTCTGCAATCATTCTCCCCCACCTTCCCTACCTCCCTGTAGTGCTCCTGGGAGAGTCCAAACTTGCATTTACCTCTGCTCAAAGCTGGTTTTTGAGTTCTGCTCCCCGGCTTGGAGGACGCTGAGGCCATCAGAGATCTCCACGTGCTCTTTTTGGTCATCAGCTCTGCTTTGGAAGCTAAGTTCTTTTTCCTTCCGTTTCTCCATCTGCTTCTGTAACCTTCTGTGCTGCATCTCCTGCATGGCCCTGAACTGGAGCCTCAAGGTGTCCTGTGAGCCTTCATCCTCTGCCATCTTGCCCTTGGAGTAGGAAAAGAAGCCTGAGCCTAAGCAAACTCCACAAACTGCTCCTTTCCCAAGAGTGCTCAGCACTTAGTCAGCCCTGTCTACAACCCCCAAGCCTGGAGTTGGCTCCTTATCTTTGCATGTGTCCATGAGGAAGCTTGGAAGACCCACCCTCACTTCAGGTCCCCTGAAAGCCAAAGCTGAGCCGAGCTAAGCGTCAGCTCTGTACACACCCTCCCATGCCTAAATGTGCCACCAGACCTCGAATGGCATCAGAATACTCCCCCCCATCACTCAGATTCAACAGTTGGCTCCTTCCTGTCCCTAAAAACAGTGGCTCTCAACTCTGGCTGACCATTAGAATCTTCTAGGAGTTCCTAAAATATAGCAATGCTGGGGCACATCCCTGGACCATTTAAAATCTTAATTCCTAGGAATGGGGCTCAGACATCATTATTGTTTTTAACTAAGGTATAATTTGAGGTTGAATTATAATTTACACATAGTAAAGTGCATAAGTCCTGAGTGTACAGCTTAATAAATCTTTACACAGGTATGCAGCCCTGGCTCCGGCCAGGGCCCCGGTGGCTGCCGGCTCCCCCAGCTCCAGCCCGGGCCCTTCTGTACCTTTACCCCCCGCACTTACAGTGGTCACTCCGCTGCTGCTTTCTTGGGCTGCAGCAGCTCGGGCACCTCTATCAGACGCCTTCTTGCGCTGCCCCGGCAACCGTCACCAGGGAAACCAGCCACGCCGCTGCGTGACGTCCTCACGAGTCTACGGCAACCAAGAGGTCGCCGGGAGTTCGGAAAGGGACAGAGGCGCAGATGGTCCGGGTTGAGGCGGTAAGTAAATAGGCGAGGTGGGCTGACGGATGAGGGCGTCTTGTGTATGAGACTTGAAAGTTGGCCCAGTGGTCCGCTTCTGGAACATATTTTAAAAGTTTTGTGGGCCAAACGTTCTGCGCAGAGATACGCATCCCGCAGTCCTGCTGGGAGAAATTAAGGTGAATGATCCTACCAAGAAATTTAACGTAGCCATTCAGAATGTCTTTGGAAAATGTGGAAGTGTGGGGGGAAAGGTTATTTTGTGACGGTGAGTGAAAAAGGCAGGACACGAAATAGTAATTGCTAAGTAAATGAAGTTGTGTTTTTAAAAACTAAGAACGGAGGGAATTCCCTGGCGGTCCAATGGTTAAGGCTCCGCGCTTCCACTGCAGGGCACGAGTTCGATCCCCAGTCGGGGAACTAAGATCCCGCATGCCCTGCATGGCGCGACCAAAACAAACAAAAAACAAAATTAAAAACCTCTAGAAACAGAAACAAGACTGCGGAGGAATGCATAGAAATGTTAAAGTTAAAAATGGTTGTATTCGTATGCTGGAATTGCAGTGCTGTGTTTTTATTTTTGCATTTTAGAGGATTTAAAATATAGTGAACATGGTTTATTTTCAAAGTGGAAAACACTTGTATGTTTGGGTTTTTTAAAAAGACACTTACCAATTTAAGTCACTGCTATATCCAGGTCTTTATAATTAGAAAGTCTTCAGATATCTCACGGTTGTTTTTCTTTCTTTTTTTCCTCATAAGGCATCCACCCACAGACGTGCATGAAGGTGGGGCACCAGTTCACATTTTGCAGAACTCTAATGCAATATCACAACCAGAATATTGACGTTGGTAATTTTACTTGTATTCATTTGTGTGTGTGTTTAGTTCTATACAGTTTTATCATGCTTAGGCTTGCATATTCACCACCATCCTCAGATATTGAACACTTAAATCGCCACAAGGATTCTTCTTCTTGGGCTTTTGTAGCCACACCCACTTCCCTCCCTCCCCACCCCCAAAGGCCCTAATCCCTGTGACCACCAATCTGTTCTCCATTTCTAAAATTTTGTCATGTCAGAAATGTTATATAAATGGAATCATATAATATATAACCTTTGGGGACTGACTTTTTTACTCAGAATAATTTTCCAGAGCTTCATCCAAGTTGTTGTATGTGTCAGTTTGTTCCTTTTTATTGCTGAGTAGTTTTCTATGGTATGGATGTACCACAAATTGTTTAACCATTTGCCGGTCAAAGGACATCAGGGCTGTTTCTAGTTTGGGGTTATTACAGATAAAGCTGATATAAACATTCATGTACAGGTTTTTGTGGGAACTTAACTTTTCATTTTTCTGGGATAGATGCCCAAGAGTCCAGTTGTATGATAATAACATGCTTAGCTTTGTAAGAAACCGTCAACCTATTTTGTAGTGTGGCTGTACAATTTTACATTTCTACCAGCAGTGTATGAGTTATCTACTTTCTCCGTATCTTTGCCAGTGTTTGATGTCACTATTTTTTATTTTAGCCATTCTAATAGGTGTGTAGTGACTTCTAATTGTGGTTATAATGTGCGTGATGGATAATGATATTGAACATTTTTTTCAGGTGCTTATTTGCAATCTGTATATCCTCTTTGGTGCAGTGTCTGTTTATGTCTTTTGCCCAATTTCTAACTGTTGACTTTTGAGAATTCTTTATACATTCTAGATATTAATCGTTTGTTGGATTGTAGTTTGCAAATATTTTCTCCCATGCTGTAGCTTGCCTTTTCTCTTCACATGGGTTTTCACCGAACAAAAATTTTAAATTTTGACTAGGTCCAATTTACCAATTCCTTTCTTTCGGTGTCAAGTATAAGAACTCCTTGCCTAGCCCTCGATCCCAAAGATTTCCCCCTGTGATATTCTAAAAGCATTAGAGTTTTATGTTCATGATTTATTTTGGCATAATTTTTATGTAAGATGTGAGGTTTAGATTGAGATTCTTTTTTTTTTTTGACCTATGGCTGTCCAATTGCTTCAGCAGTAGTTATTGAAAGGTATCCTTCCTCAACTGAATTGCTTTTGAACGTTTGTCAAAAATCAGTTGTGTAAATTCAGAAACAGCAACAAAAAACAACCCAATTCAAAAATGGGCAAAGGACTTGAAGAGATTCCTCCAAAGAAGATATACATATAGCTAATAAGCACATGTAAAGAGGCTCAACATTACTAGCCATTAAGGAAATGCAAATCAAAGCCACAGTGGGATAACACTCCATACCCATTAGGATGGCTGTTATTAAAAAAATGGAAAATAAAAAGTGTTGTCCAAGATGTAGAAAAATTGGAACCCTTATGCATTGCTGGTGAGAGTGTAAAATGGTGCAGCTGCTGTAGAAAAGTTTGGCAGTTCCTCAAAAATTTAAACATAGAGTACGATCCAGAAATTCACTTCTGAGTATATTCCCAAAATATGGAAGCAAACAGATACTTGTACACCAATGTCCATAGTAGCACTATTTACAATAGCCAAAAGGTGGAAACAATCCAAATGTCCATCTGTAGATGAATGGATAAACAAAATGTGGTATTATCCATTAAATGGAATATTATTCAGCCATAAAAAGGAATGAAGTACCGATACATGCTACAACATGGATGAACCTTGAAAACATTATGCCAAGTGAAATAAGCCAGACACAAAAGGACAACTATTGTATGATTCCACTTATATTAGGTTCCTAGAATAGAGATTGCCAGGGAGCAGGAGAAGAGGGAAATGGGTAGTTATTATTAAAGACTATGAAGTTTCTGTTTGGAATGATGAAAAGGTTCTAGAGGCAGATGATGGTAATGGTTGCATAGCATTTTTGGGTTTTTTTGTTGTTTTTGGGGGTTTTTTTTTGCGGTACGTGGGCCTCTCACTGTTGTGGCCTCTCCCGTTGTGGAGCACAGGCTCCAGACGCGCAGGCTCAGCAGCCATGGCTCACGGGCCCAGCCGCTCCATGGCATGTGGGATCTTCCTGGACCGGGGCACGAGCCCGTGTCCCCTGCGTCGTCAGGCTGACTCTCAACCACTGCGCCAACACGGAAGCCCTATTTTTAGATTTTTAAGGAACCTCCATACTGTTCTCCATAGTGACTGTATCAATTTACATTCCTGCCAACAGTGTATGAGGGTTCCCTTTTCTCCACACCCTCTCCAGCATTTATTGTTTGAAGATTTTTTGATGATGGCCATTCTGACTGGTGTGAGATGATATCGCACTGTAGTTTGATTTGCATTTCTCTAATGATTAATGATGTTGACCAACCTTTCATGTGTTTGTGGCAATCTGTATATCTTCTTCGGAGAAATGGCTAAGTTTTCTGCCCATTTTTGGATTGGGTTGTTTGTTTTTTTGATATTGAGCTGCATGAGCTGCTGGTAAATTTTGGAGATTAATCCTTTGTCAGTTGCTTCATTTGCAAATATTTTCTCCCATTCTGACGGTTGTCTTTTCATCTTGTTTATGGTTTCCATTGCTGTGCAAAAGCTTTTAAGTTTCATTAGGTCCCATTTGTTTATTTTTGTTTTTATTTCCATTTCTCTAGGAGGTGGGTCAAAAAGGATCTTGCTGTGATTTATGTCATAGAGAGTTCTGCCTATGTTTTCCTCTGAGAGTTTTATAGTGTCTGGCCTTACATTTAGGTCTTTAATCCATTTTGAGTTTATTTTTGTGTATGGTGTTATGGAGTGTTCTAATTTCATTCTTTTACATGTAGCTGTCCAGTTTTCCCAGCACTACTTATTGAAGAGTCTCTCTTTTCTCCATTGTATATTCTTGCCTCCTTTATCAAAGATAAGGTGACGATATGGGCGTGCATTTATCTCTGGGCTTTCTATCCTGTTCCATTGATCTATGTTTCCGTTTTTGTGCCAGTACCATATTGTCTTGATTACTGTAGCTTTGTAGTATAGTCTGAAGTCCAGGAGCCTGATTCCCCCAGCTCCGTTTTTCTTTCTCAAGATTGCTTTGGCTATTCAGGGTTTTTGTGTTTGCACACAAATTGTGAAATTTTTTGTTCTAGTTCTGTGAAAAATCCCAGTGGTAGTTTGATAGGGATTGCATTGAATCTGTAGATTGCTTTGGTTAGTATAGTCATTTTCACAATGTTTATTCTTCCAATCCAAGAACATGGTATATCTCTCCGTCTATTTGTCTCATCTTTAATTTCTTTCATTAGTGTCTTATAATTCTCTGCATACAGGTCTTTTGTCTCCTTAGGTAGGTTTATTCCTAGGTATTTTATTCTTTTTGTTGCAATGGTAAATGGAAGTGTTTTCTTAATTTCACTTTCAGATTTTTCATCATTAGTGTATAGGAATGCAAGAGACTTCTGTGCATTAATTTTGTATCCTGCTACTTTACCAAATTCATTGATTAGCTCTAGTCGTTTTCTGGTAGCATCTTTAGGATTCTTTATGTATAGTATCATGTCATCTGCAAACAGTGACAGCTTTACTTTTTCTTTTCCGATTTGGATTCCTTTTATTTCTTTTTCTTCTCTGATTTCTGTGGCTAAAACTTCCAAAACGATGTTGAATAAGAGTGGTGAGAGTGCACAACCTTGTCTTGTTCCTGATCTTAGTGGAAATGGTTTCAGTTTTTCACCATTGAGGACAATGTTGGCTGTGGGTTTGTCATATATGGCCTTTATTATGTTGAGGTAAGTTCCCTCTATGCCTACTTACTGGAGGGTTTTTATCATAAATGGGTGCTGAATTTTGTCAAAAGCTTTCTCCGCATCTATTGAGATGATCATATGGTTTTTCTCCTTCAATTTGTTAATATGGTGTATCACATTGATTGACTTGCGTATATTGAAGAATCCTTGCATTCCTGGGATAAACCCCACTTGATCATGGTGTATGATCCTTTTAATGTGCTGTTGGATTCCGTTTGCTAGTATTTTGTTGAGGATTTTTGCATCTATGTTCATCAGTGATATTGGTCTATAGTTTTCTTTTTTTGTGACATCTTTGTCTGGTTTTGGTATTAGGGTGATGGTGGCCTCATAGAATGAATTTGGAAGCGTTCCTCCCTCTGCTGTATTTTGGAAGAGTTTGAGAAGGATAGGTGTTATCTCTTCTCTAAATGTTGATAGAATTCGCCTGTGAAGCCATCTGGTCCTGGGCTTTGGTTTGTTGGAAGATTTTTAATCACAGTTCCAATTTCAGTGCTTGTGATTGGTCTGTTCATATTTTCTATTTCTTCCTGATTCAGTCTTGGCAGGTTGTACATTTCTAAGAATTTGTCCATTTCTTCCAGGTTGTCCATTTTATTGGCATAGAGCTGCTTGTAGTAATGTCGATGAACTTTTGTATTTCTGCAGTGTCAGTTGTTACTTCCCCTTTTTCATTTCTAATTCTATTGATTTGAGTCTTCTCCCTTTTTTTCTTGATGAGTCTGTCTAATGGTTTATCTTTTCAAAGAACCAGCTTTTAGTTTTACTGATCTTTGCTATCGTTTCCTTCATTTCTTTTTCATTTATTTCTGATCTGATCTTTATGATTTCTTTCCTTCTGCTAACTTTGGGGGTTTTTTGTTCTTCTTTCTCTAATTGCTTTAGGTGTAAGGTTAGGTTGTTTATTTGAGATGTTTATTGTTTCTTAAGGTAGGATTGTATTGCTATAAACTTCCTTCTTAGAACTGCTTTTGCTGCATCACATAGGTTTTAGGTTGTCGTGTTTTCATTGTCATTTGTTCCTAGGTATTTTTTGATTTCCTCTTTGATTTCTTCAGTGATCACTTTGTTATTAAGTAGTGTATTGTTTAGCCTCCATGTGTTTGTATTTTTTTACTGATCTTTTCCTGTAATTGACATCTAGTCTCATAGCCTTGTGGTCAGAAAAGATACTTGATACAATTTCAATTTTCTTAAATTTACAAAGGCTTGATTTGTGACCCAAGATAGGATCTATCCTGGAGAACGTTCCATGAGCACTTGAGAAAAATTTGTATTCTGTTGTTTTTGGATGGCATATCCTATAAATATCAATTAAGTCCATCTTGTTTAATGTATCATTTAAAGCTTGTGTTTCCTTATTTAATTTCATTTTGGATGATGTGTCCATTGGTGAAAGTGGGGTGTTAAAGTCCCCTACTATGATTGTGTTACTGCCAATTTCTCCTTTTATGGCTGTTAGTATTTTACTTATGTATTGAGGTGCTCCTATGTTGGGTTCATAAATATTTACAGTTGTTATATCTTCTTGGATTGATCCCTTGATCATTATATAGTGTCCTTCTTTGTCTCTTGTAATAATCTTTATTTTAAAGTCTATTTTGTCTGATATGAGAATTGTTACTCCAGCTTTCTTTTGATTTCCACTTGCATGGAATATCTTTTTCCATCCCCTCACTTTCAGTCTGTATGTGTCCCTAGGTCTGAAGTGTGTCTCTTGTAGACAGCACATATATGGGTCTTGTTTTTGTATCCATTCAGCCAGTCTGTATCTTTTAGTGGGAGCATTTAATCCATTTACATTTAAGGTAATTATCGATATGTATCTTCCCATTCCCATTTTCTTAATTGTTTTGGGCTTGTTATTGTAGGTCTTTTCCTTCTCTTGTGTTTCTTGCCTAGAGAAGTTCCTTTAGCATTTGTTGTAAAGCTGGTTTGGTGGTGCTGAACTCTCGCAGCTTTTGCTTGTCTGTAAAGATTTTTAATTCTCCAACAAATCTGAATGAGATCCTTGCTGGGTAATCTTGGTTGTAGGTTTTTCTCCTTCATCACTTTAAATATGTGCTGCTACTCCCTTCTGGCTTGCAGTTTCTGCTGAAAGATAACCTTATGGGGATTCCCTTGTGTGTTATTTTTCCCTTGCTGCTTTTAATATGTTTTCTTTGTATTTAATTTTTGATAGTTTGATTAATATGTGTCTTGGCATGTTTCTTCTTGGATTAATTCTGTATGGGAGTCTCTGTGCTTCCTGGACTTGATTAACTATTTCCTTTCCCATATAAGGGAAGTTTTCAACTATAATCTCTTCAAATATTTTCTCAGTCCCTTTCTTTTACTCTTCTTTTTCTGGGAACAATTTAATTCAAATGTTGGTGAGTTTAATATTGTCCCAGAGGTCTCTGAGACTCTCCTCAGTTCTTTTCATTCTTTTTTCTTTATTCTGCTCTGCAGTAGTTATTTCCACTATTTTATCTTCCAGGCCACTTATCCGTTCTTCTGCCTCAGTTATTCTGCTATTAATCCCTTCTAGAGTATTTTAAATTTCATTTATTGTGTTTTTCATCATTGCTTGTTTCCTCTTTAGTTCTTGTAGGTCCTTGTTAAATGTTTCTTGCATTTTCTCTATTCTATTTCCAAGATTTAGGATCATCTTTACTATCATTATTCTGAATTCTTTTTCAGGTAGACTGCCTATTTCCTCTTCATTTGTTAGGTCTGGTGGGTTTTTACCTTGCTCCTTCATCTGCTGTGTGTTTTTCTGTCTTCTCATTTTGCTTATCTTACTGTGTTTGGCGTCTCCTTTTTGCAGGCTGCAGGTTCATAGTTCCCGTTGTTTTTGGTGTCTGTCCCCTGTGGCTACAGTTGGTTCAGTGGGTTGTGTAGGCTTCCTGGTGGAGGGGAGTAGTGTCTGTGTTTTGGTGGATGAGGCTGGATCTTGTGTTTCTGGTGGGCAGGTCCACATCTGGTGGTGTGTTTTGGGGTTTCTGTGGCCTTTTTACGATTTTAGGCAGCCTCTGTGCTAATGGGTGGGGCTGTGTTCCTGTCTTGCTAGTTGTTTGGCATAGAGTGTCCAGCACTGTAGCTTACTGGTCGTTGAGTGAAGCTGGGTCTTGGTGTTGAGATGGAGACCTCTGGGAGATTTTTGCCGTTTGATATTACGTAGAGCTGGGAGGTCTCTTGTGGACCAGTGTCCTGAAGTTGTCTCTCCCACCTCAGAGGCACAGCACTGACTCCTGGCTGGAGCACCAAGAGCCTTTCATCAACATGGCTCAGAATAAAAGGGAGAAAAAGTAGAAAGAAAGAACGATAAAAGATAAAATAAAATAAAGTAAGATAAAATAAAATAAAGTTATTAAAATAAAAAATAGTTAGTAAGAAAAAGATTTAAAAAACAAAAATAATTTAAAAACGGACGGACAGAACCCTAGGACACATGGTGGAAGAAAAGCTATACAGACAAAATCTCTCACAGAAGCATACACATACTCACAAAAAGAGGAAAAGGGGAAAAAATAATATATCTTGCTCTCAAAGTCCACCTCCTCAATTTGGAATGATTCATTGTCTATTCAGGTACTCCACAGATGCAGGGTATATCAAGTTGATTGTGGAGATTTAATCCGCTGCATCTGAGGCTGTTGGGAGAAATTTCCGTTTCTCTTCTTTGTTCGCACAGCTCCTGGGGTTCAGCTTTGGGTTTGGTTCCGCCTCTGCGTGTAGGTCGCCTGAGGGCGTCTGTTCTTCGCTCAGACAGTATGGGGTTAACGGAGCAGCTGCTTCGGGGACTCTGGCTCACTCAGGCCGGGTGAGGGATGGGCACGGAGTGCGGGGCGAGCCTTCGGCGGCAGAGGCCTGCGTGACGTTGCACCAGCCTGAGGCGCGCCGTGCGTTCTCCCGGGGAAGTTGTCCCTGGATCACGGGACCCTGGCAGTGGCGGGCTGCACAGGCTCCCAGGAGGGGCGATGTGGACAGTGACCTAGGCTCGCACACAGGCTTCTTGTTGGCGGCAGCAGCAGCAGCCTTAGCGTCTCATGCCCGTCTCTGGGGTCCGCGTTCTTAGTCGCAGCTCGCGCCCGTCTCTGGAGCTTCTTTAAGCAGCGCTCTTAATCCCCTCTCCTCGCGCACCAGGAAACAAAGAGGTAAGAAAACGTCTCTTGTCTCTTTGCCAGCTCCAGACGTTTCCCCGGACGCCCTCCAGGGTAGCCATGGTGCACTAACCCCTTCAGGCTGTGTTCACGCCGCCAGTCCTCTCCCTGGGATCTGACCGAAGCCCGAGCCTCAGCTCCCAGCCCCCGCCGCCCCGGTGGGTGAGCAGACAAGCCTCTCGGGCCGGTGAGTGCCGGTCGGCACCGATTCTCTGTGCGGGAATCTCCCCGCTTTGCCCTCCGCACCCCTGTTGCTGTGCTCTCCTCCGCCACCCGCAGTCTCCGCCCACGAAGGGGCTTCCTAGTGTGTGGAAAGCTTTCCTCCTTCACAGCTCCCTCCCACTGGTGCAGGTCCTGGCCCTATTCTTTTGTCTCTGTTTATCCTTTTTACTTTTGCCCTACCCAGGTACGTGGGGAATTTCTTGCGTATTGGGAGGTCTGAGGTCTTCTGCCAGCGTTCAGTGGGTGTTCTGTAGGAGCAGTTCCACAAGTAGATGTATTTCGGATGTATCTGTGGGGAGGAAGGTGATCTCCGCGCCTTACGCTTCTGCCATTTTCCTCAACTCCTCTATGTGGGGCCTTATGTGTGAGCTGGTTCCTGCTTGGTTAATCATCCCATTTGTGATGTGGGCCCTTTGGTGTGAGGTTGTTCTTGTTTGGTTCCTCATCCTCTTTCTGTTGGCCCTTTGGTTTGAAGTGGTTCCTGCTGGGTTCCTCATCCCCTTAGTGATGTGGGCTTTTGCCGTGAGGTGGTTCTTGCTGGGTTCCTCATCCCCTTTGTGATGTGGGCCCTTTGGTGTGAGGTGGTTCCTGCTGGGTTCTTCACCCCCTTTGTTATGTTGGCCCTTCGTTGTGAGGTTGTTCCTGCTGGGTTTCTCATCCCCTTTGTGATGTGGGACCTTTGGTGTGAGATGGTTCCTGCTTGGTTCCTCATCCATTTTTTTTTTTTTTTGTGGTACGCAGGCCTCCCACTGTTGTGGCCTCTCCGTTTGCGGAGCTCAGGCTCCGGACCCGCAGACTCAGTGGCCACGGCTCACGGGCCAGCCGCTCCGCAGCATGTGGGATCTTCCTGGAACTGGGCACGAACCCAAGTCCCCTGCATCGGGAGGCGGACTCTCAACCACTGCGCCACCGGGGAAGCCCCTCATCCCATTTTTGATGTGGACCTTTGGTGTAAGGTTGTTCCTGCTGTGCTCCTTATTATCTATGTGATGTGGGCTTTTAGTGTGACGTGATTCCTGCTGGGTTCCCCATCCTCTTTGTGATGTGGGCATTTAGTGTGAGGTGGTTCCTGCTGGGTTCCTCATCCCCTTTGTGTTGTGGGACCCTTGGTGTGAGGTGGTTCCTGCTGGGTTCCTCATTTCCTTTGTGATATGGGCCCTTTGGTGTGAGTTTGTTCCTGCTGGGTTGTTCATCCCCTTTGTGATGTGAGCTTTTGGTGTGATGTGGTTCCTGCTGGGTTCCGCATCCCGTTGTGATGTGGCCCTTTGGTGTGAAGTGGTTCCTGCTGGGTTCTTCATCCCCTTTGTGATGTGGACCCTTTGGTGTGAGGTGGTCACTGCTGGGTTCCTCATCCCCTTTGTAATATGGGATTTTGGTGTGAGGTGATTCCTGCGGGGTTCCTCATCCCCTTTGTAATGTGGTTTTTTGCTGTAAGGTGGTTCCTGCTTGGTTCCTCGTCCCATTTGTGATGTGGGCCCGTTGATGCGAGGTGGTTCCTGCTGGGTTCCTCATCCCCTTTCTGATGTGGGCTTTTGGTGTGAGGTGGTTCCTGATGGGTTCCTCATCCCCTTTGTGATGTGGGCCCTTGGTGTGAGTTTGTTCCTGCTGGGTTGTTCATCCCTTTGTAATGTGTTTTTTTGCTGTAAGGTGGTTCCTGCTTTGTTTATCTTTTCAAAGAACCAGCTTTTAGTTTTACTGATCTTTGCTATCGTTTCCTTCATTTCTTTTTCATTTATTTCTGATCTGATCTTTATGATTTCTTTCCTTCTGCTAACTTTGGGGTTTTTTTGTTCTTCTTTCTCTAATTGCTTTAGGTGCAAGGTTAGGTTGTTTATTCGAGATGTTTCCAGTTTCTTAAGGTAGGATTGTATTGCTATAAACTTCCCTCTTAGAACTGCTTTTGCTACATCCCATAGGTTTTGGGTCATCCTGTCTCCATTGTCATTTGTTTCTAGGTATTTTTTGATTTCCTCTTTGATTTCTTCAGTGATCTCTTGGTTATTAAGTAGTGTATTGTTTAGCCTCCATGTGTTTGTATTTTTTACAGATTTTTTTCTGTAACTGATATCTAGTCTCATAGCATTGTGGTCAGAAAAGATACTTGATACGATTTCAATTTTCTTAAATTTACCAAGGTTTGACTTGTGACCCGAGATATGATCTATCCTGGAGAATGTTCTATGAGCACTTGATAAGAAAGTGTATTCTGTTGTTTTGGATGGAATGTCCTATAAATATCAATTAAGTCCCTCTTGTTTAATGTATCATTTAAAGCTTGTGTTTCCTTATTTATTTTCATTTTGGATGATCTGTCCATTGGTGAAAGTGGGGTGTTAAAGTCCCCTACTATGATTGTTACTGTCGATTTCCCCTTTTATGGCTGTTAGTATTTGCCTTATATATTGATGTGCTCCTATGTTGGGTGCATAAATATTTACAATTGTTATATCTTCTTCTTGGATTGATCCCTTGATCATTATGTAGTGTTCTTCTTTGTCTCTTGTATTAGTCTTTATTTTAAAGTGTATTTTGTCTGATATGACAATTGCTACTCCAGCTTCCTTTTGATTTCCATTTGCATGGAATATCTTTTCCATCCCCTCACTTTCAGTCTGTATGTGTCCCTAGGTCTGAACTGGGTCTCTTGTAGACAGCATATATACGGGTTTTGTTTTTGTATCCATTCAGCCAGTCTATGTCTTTTGGTTGGAGAATTTAATCCATTTACATTCAAGGTAATTATCGATATGTATGTTCCTATTACCATTTTCTTAATTGTTTTGGGTTTGTTATTGTCTTTCCCTTCTTTGTGTTTCCTGCCTAGAGAAGTTCCTTTAGCATTTGTTGTAAAGCTGGTTTGGTTGTGCTGAATTCTCTTAGCTTTTGCTTGTCTGTAAAGGTTTTAATTTCTCCATCAAATCTGAATGAGATCCTTGCTGGGTAGAGTAATCTTGGTTGTAGGTTTTTCTCCTTCATCACTTTAAATATGTACTGCCTCTCCCTTATGGCTTGCAGAGTTTCTGCTGAAAGATCAGCTGTTAACCTTATGGGGATTACCTTGTATGTTATTTGTTGTTTTTCCCTTGCTGCTTTTTTGTGTGTGTGTGGTACGCGGGCTTCTCACTGTTGTGGCCTTTCCCCTTGTGGAGCACAGGCTCCGGACGCCCAGTCTCAGTGGCCATGGCTCACGGGCCCCGCCGCTCTGCGGCATGTGGGATCTTCCCGGACTGGGGCATAAACCCGTGTCCCCTGCATTGGCAGGCGGACTCTCAGCCACTGCGCCACCAGGGAAGCCCTCCCTTGCTGCTTTTAATATGTTTTCTTTGTATTTAATTTTTGATAGTTTGATTAAATGTGTCTTGGTGTGTTTCTCCTTGGATTTATCCTGTACGGGAGTCTCTGTGCTTCCTGGACTTGATTAACTATTTCCTTACCCATATTAGGGAAGTTTTCAACTATAATGTCTTCAAATATTTTCTCAGTCCCTTTCTTTTTCTCTTCTTCTGGGACCCCTATAATTCGAATGTTGGTGCGTTTAATATTGTCCCAGAGGTCTCTGAGACTGTCCTCAATTCTTTTCATTCTTTTTCCTTTATTCTGCTCTGCAGTAGTTATTTGCACTATTTTATCTTCTAGGTCACTTATCTGTTCTTCTGCCTCAGTTATTCTGCTATTCATCCCTTCTAGAGAATTTTTAATTTCATTTATTGTGTTGTTCATGATTGTTTGTTTGCTGTCTAGTTCTTCTAGGTCCTTGTTAAACGTTTCGTTTATTTTCTCCATTCTATTTCCAAGATTTTGGATCATCTTTATTATCATTATTCTGAATTCTTTTTCAGGTAGACTGCCTATTTCCTCTTCATTTGTTAGGTCTGGTGGGTTTTTACCTTGCTCCTTCATCTGCTGTGTGTTTTTGTGTCCTCTCATTTTGCTTATCTTACTGTGTTTGGGATCTCCTTTTCGCAGGCAGCAGGTTCGTAGTTCCCATTGTTTTTGGTGTCTCCCCCAGTGGCTACAGTTGGTTCATTGGGTTGTGTAGGCTTCCTGGTGGAGGGGACTAGTGCCTGTGTTCTGGTGGATGAGGCTGGATCTTGTCTTTCTGGTGGGCAGGACCGCGTCTGCTGGTGTGTTTTGGGGTGTCTGTGACCTTATTAAGATTTTAGGCAGCCTCTCTGTTAATGGGTGGGGTTGTGTTCCTGTCTTGCTAGTTGTTTGGCATGGGGTGTCCAGCACTGTAGCTTGCTGGTCGTTGAGTGGAGCTGGGTCTTGGCATTCAGATGGAGATCTGTGGGAGATTTTCGCCATTTGATATTACGTGGAGCTGGGAGGTCTCTGGTGGACCAATGTCCTGAAATTCGCTCTCCCACCTCAGAGGCACAGCCTTGACTCCTGGCTGGAGCACCAAGAGCCTGTCATCCACACGGCTCAGACAAGCGCGGGGCCCCGAGGGTGGACTCTGCATAGCATTTTAAATATACTTAGTGCCACTGAACTGTACACTTAAAAATGCTTAAAATAGTAAATTGCTATGTATGTTTTATAGTAAAAATTTTTTTTAAATCAGTTGAGCATATTTGTTTGGGTCTAAATGCTCTTTTTCCTAATCGCTAAATTACGTCCTTCCCACAGTTCAATGTAGCTCCAACTTTAAACTGGGATCTTTATCTTTTTTTAGATGATAAGATCACCAAATAGATTTCCCTTCACTGAAATAATATTTTCTCTCCCACAGATAAGTAAATATAACATAAGCAGTTAGTGATTCTCCTCTTACTATGAGAAGCAAAATTGAATTGACTAAAGTCTGTCAGAAGTAAGAATACCTAGGCTTTAGCTCTCTGACATTAGTCAAGTCCCAAGTCCCAACTTTCTTCTTAAAATAGCAATAGTAAATTTATTCCTGTGATAACAAATAGGTCACGAAAGTGCTTTGTAAACTGAAATGCTCTTCAGCTGTCATGCGTTATACAGACTTAGCTGTTTTGCCTCAGAATGGGAGTAAGCTTTGCTCCAGCTTAAAACCAAGGCTCCATTTGGCTCTCCCCATTTCAGGGCTCTCCTCTTAATGGACCTCAGCTTTACAGGTCCAACATCTAATTTGGTCATTAAACCAGGAGTGTCTCTTGGGACCAGACTTATGCCAGCCATGGTATTAAGTGATTAACGTGTAAACAAGAACACTGAGGCACTAGTTTACACTAGAGGATTTGTCACCCATATCCAGAGCTGCTCCTTTCCCAGAATCAGACACCCATGAAGCCAAGAGTCATCAGAAAGATACTGTGAGCGATTCAGAGCAAACAGAAGCCAACTGCGTTGAAATATTTCTGACCCAGGGTTAAGCCTTATTAAACATTCTACTTCACCGTCAGAAGCACCCATAGATAAAAATTGTCCATGGTCTCCAGGTTCAAGTTCCTTCTCGCTAAAAGGTGCTGGATACACACTGCCAGTTCTGCCTCTTCATCTCCCCATGAATTTGGGGTTTCTTTTTTGGCTGCCAGCCTCTCAGAGTCCCCTGCTCCCCGCACACTCTGCCTTTTAACTTAATACCATTTTGGCTATAGTCAAGTCCTATTTTATCCATGGAGCAATTTTGTCTAAGATGTGTTTGTATATATGGTGATGTCATTCATCATATGTTGACTTTATTAGAAGACTCAATGTTCTGCCAAGATTCATTAGTCCTTAGTTCCAAGGGACCTCTCTGATGGCTGAGATCTACCGTGGCTCTCCTCCAAGCATAATGGATTTGTAATATATTTTCTATTTCCCCCCCAGATTTCTCAGTTTCACTCTTGGTTCACATCATCGTCTTTCAAAACACTTGGATGAAAGTCATCTTGTCTCAGTGATACCTGGTTTCTCCCCTGGTGATTAGGTCTCCAATGCCTTGTGTACTTACTAGTTTTTAATTTACTGCCTCCACAGTAAGTGGAATCTTATCTTATTCCACAGTAAGTGGAATCTTATGTGGGAATCTCCGCAGCTTCCTTTTTTTTTTTTTAGTTGAAGTATAGTTGATTTACAATGTTCTGTTAATTACTGCTGTACAGAAAAGTGATTCATTTATATATACATTTTTTAAATATTCTTTTCCATTATGGTTTATCATAGGATATTGCATATAGTTCTCTGTGCTATACAATATGACCTTGTTTATCCATTCTATATACAAAGGTTTACATCTGCTGACCCCAACCTCCCACTCTATCCCTCCCTCAAACCCCTTCTCCTTGGCAACCACCAGTCTGTTCTCTCTGTGAGTCTGTTTCTGTTTCATAGGTTCATTTGTGTCATATCTTAGATTCCACATATAAGTGATATCATATGGTATTTGTCTTTCTCTTTCTGACTTTACTTAGTATGATAATCTCTAGTTGCTTCCACTCAGCTTCCTTCTTATATAAAGACCAAAACAAATACTGACTGAGGATTTTTATATATGAAAACACCTGAGGATAAAGCAGCTACGGTATATTGGAAAAAGGTATTGGGTTTGGGACCTCAGTGGGGAGTAAGTGTGCATGTGTGTGCAGTGGAAGGTGGAAATGAAGGGAAGGGAAGAACAAGTATTTCTTGGACAGGCATTATTTTATGTACCTGCCTTCTGTTCCATCATGGAGTCTTTCCATGAGACCAGGGGTCTCAAGTTCTGGATTTGGGTCCCAGCTCTCTCACTTTTCAGTTGTGTGGACTTGAGTAAATTACAGCTTTCCACATGGAAAAAGTCAGGATAATACATACTTCATTTTTTGTGAGGGACTTTAAAGAGTAGTAAAGCACTTTATGTACAGCAAAGCACTATACAAAGTGTTACCATAGTGGAACATGCATTGTGTTTTAAACTCAAATATAGCAAGATTTGTAAAAAGGTAAAGTTCACCATGGCCTGGGAGGGTTCAGAGTTTACCAAAAGTAGAATTGGGTTGGGTCTTTAAGGAGTGCACTGAATTGTCAGGAAGGGGGAGCATTCAGGAAAGGACTAGAGTCCAAGCAGAGGTGTCAGGGGCAGTGGTGAGCACAGGGCTTTTGCATCAGTGGCTCTGCTGGAGCTAGGTGGCAGGACAGGAGATGAAGGGCCTAGGCAACAAGGAAAAGAAAAGAACAAATCCGAGTGATGAAGGACTCTGCTTATGAAAAATGGCAGAACTTGGTGACTGGCTTTATAGTGATAAATGAACAGGAGGAAGGAAAGACACTTCTGAGTTTGAGCCCAGGGTGTGACAGTGTGAGATGGAGATCCCTGACAGGAACGGGTGATCTCAGGAGCACCAGTAGGGAAGGCAGTAAGTATAGCTGCAGATAAGCTGAGTTTAGGTCATAGGGCTCTAGCTGAAAGGTACGATGATGGCATTTCTACCTCACGTTGTAAACTTTTAGTTACTCTGTGTGACACTTCAGAGTTACACTGGGGACAGGAAAAAGACCTAACACCAATGTTATAAGCAGCTCAGGATACTACAGAGGGGACCTGTTCCTGGGTTCCTGTGCGGGGACCAACTGGATGCTGGCCTCCACTCTGGAACTATTTATCACTGCTGAATTTAGGAGAAAATTTCCTAACTTTTGTCTTGCTAAAAACAAATTATTTTGCCCCATTTCAGTGACTAAGGGGAAAGTAAGCTCTCTTTATCTAAGAATAAAGCCAGGACACATGAGTAGTAGTGGCTCTTACATGAACTTACAGCAGGTAAATCACTCACTAAGAAAGTGGCAATCAAGTCATGGTTGGTGCATGTTTGGTTTCCTTTCTCCAACTTCCCGTTCAATTTGAAGAGCTTTCAAACAGGATTAGGTATATAAATAATTGGCAGTTCCACTATTTGACACATGAGAACTTTAAAATACTTTGTTCATTCAGCTTTGTTCTGGCCTTTGTTTTGATGGGCTGTAAATTTAATGGGGGTAGAGCCTAAATTTCAAGTTCCTGAAACTCTGAGCAGTGTTTCCTCATCGGTGAGGCAAGAGGCGTGGTCTGCATGACCAGTCCTCTACTCCAAAGTTCTGACTCCGTGGTACAGAAGCAGAGGCTACTTTGGGGATTTCTGTGTGGAGTCAAATTCCAGCTGTCACCACCAGATGTCACTATTGCTCGTTAACTAGAAATAGGCTGATAACTTTTTGCCCGGAATAGCAGGATCCTGAATATAAAAATACAAAAACCTACTTACTTTTTTTATTTTGAAGTTTTGAATTTTATTTATTTTTTATACATCAGGTTCTTATTAGTTATCCATTTTATACATGTTAGTGTATACATGTCAATCCCAATCTCCCAATTCATCCCATCACCCCCAGCCGCTTTCCCCCCTTGGTGTCCATACGTTTGTTCTCTACATCTGTGTCTTAGTTTCTGCTCTGCAAACCGGTTCATCTGTACCATTTTTCTAGGTTCCACATATATGCCTTAATATACGATATTTGTTTTTCTCTTTCTGACTTAATTCACTCTGTATGACAGCCTCTAGATCCATCCATGTCTCTACAAATGACCTAATTTCGTTCCTTTTCATGGCTAATATTCCATTGTGTATATGTACCACATCATCTTTATCCATTCGTCTGTCGATGGGCATTTAGGTTGCTTCCATGTCCTGGCTATTGTAAATAGTGCTGCAATGAACATTGGGATGCATGTGTTTTTTTGAATTATGGTTTTCTCTGGGTATATGCCCAGTAGTGGGACTGCTGGATCATATGGTAATTCTTAGTTTTTTAAGGAACCTCCATACTGTTCTCCATAGTGGCTGTATCAATTTACATTCCCACCAACAGTGCAAGAGGGTTCCCTTTTCTCCACACCCTCTCCAGCATTTGTTGTTTGTAGATTTTCTGATGCCCATTCTAACTGGTGTGAGGTGATACCTCATTGTAGTTTTGATTTGCATTTCTCTAATAATTAGTGATGTTGAGCAGCTTTTCATGTGCTTCTTCACCATCTGTTTGTCTTCTTTGGAGAAATGTCTATTTAGGTCTTCTGCCCAGTTTTAGATTGGGTTGTTTCTTTTTTTAATATTGAGCTGCATGAGCTGTTTATATATTTTGGAGATTAATCCTTTGTCCATTGATTCATTTGCAAACATTTTCTCCCATTCTGAGGGTTCTCTTTTCGTTTTGGTTGTAGTTTCCTTTGCTGTGCAAAAGCTTTGAAGTTTCATTAGGTCCCATTTGTTTATTTTTGTTATTTCCATTACTCTAGGAGGTGGATCATAAAAGATCTTGCTGTGATTTATGGCAAAGAGTGTTCTTCCTATGTTTTCCTCTAACAGTTTTATAGTGTCCGGTCTTACATTTAGGTTTCTAATCCATTTTGAGTTTATTTTTGTGTATGGTGTTAGGGAGTGTTCTAATTTCATTCTTTTACATGTAGCTGTCCAGCTTTCCCAGCACCACTTATTAAAGAGACTGTCTTCTCCATTGTATATCCTTGCCTCCTTTTTCATAGATTAGTTGACCATAGGTGCCTGGGTTTGTCTCTGGGCTTTCTATCCTGTTCCACTGATCTGTATTTCTGTTTTTGTGCCAGTACCATATTGTCTTGATTACTGTAGCTTTGTAGTATAGTCTGAAGTCAGGGAGTCTGATTCTTCCAGCTCCATTTTTTTCCCTCGAGACTGCTTTGGCTATACGGGGTCTTTTGTGTCTCCATACAAATTTTAAGATTTTTTGTTCTAGTTCTGTAAAAACTGCCATTGGTAATTCGATAGGGATTGCATTGAATCTGTAGATTGCTTTGGGTGGTATAGTCATTTTCACAATGTTGATTATTCCAATCCAAGAACATGGTATATCTCTCCATGTTTGTATCATCTTTAATTTCTTTCATCAGTGTCTTAAGGTGATGTTCTAACTTAAGACGAAAAATCATCTTAAGTTAGAACACCACTTCCTTGGGGATACCTTCTCTGACTCCAGCCCTGGGTTAGGTCCCCCAGTCTGCTGCATCCTGTACCTAGTATTTATCATGGTTTTTGAAATCACTGATCTAATGCCAGCCTTCTGCGCTAGACTGTAAGTTGTGAGTGGAGGGCCCACACACCTTCTGTGCTGCCACATTCCCAAGCCTAACAGTAACAATGGTAACAGCAGCCATTCAGAGATTACTAATGCATCAGGTGCTATGCTAAGCCCTGTTATGTTCACCATTGCATTTTATCTTCCCAGCAACCCTAGGCCACTGACATTGTCCCCACTTTACAGATGAGGAAACCATGGCTGCTCGGCTCCTAAGTGGCAAAACCATGAACCCAGGTCTGACTCAGTAAAAAGTAGTGTTACATCCACTTGAGCCACTTTTAAGAACTTCCATAATCTGATGCCAGCCTATTCATCCACCCTAATTTACCACTGTCTTCTTCAGGCAAGCACCCTTACTTATTGTCTCCTGATCACTTAATATGCTCACTACAGTCTCAACATTTTGCTCCTGTTCTTCTATCCTCTGGCATTTGTCTAGATCAGCTTCTCTCAATTAGTATTTATTTAACAAAATCAATAATGTACTCATCCATTAGAAAGTTTCTGAAACTTGTTCACAAATTTGTTCTTCTATAGGCTTATCCTTCATGAAATAATTGTTAGGACTGGCTACAATCAACTCCTATAATGTCTACTGGAGGCTGAGAAGAGTTCCTTGTAATAGCTTATATTTTTAAAGCACATTTCCCATAGACCCATGTAATGATCTATAAACTAGATAGGACTATAGAAATTAGATAGTCCAGTCTCTCATTTCTAACTAGCAGAAAACTGAGAAAACCTTGGTTGGTCCAGGTTATATAGTCAGTGGAGCAGTGAGCCAAGACCATGCCGTACCCTCTTGTCTAACAGTACTAACTTATGGTAACCACTGCCACGCAGCATTAACTTCACAAAGGCCAACATTTCAAGTCTCTGTTGGCATCTACTGCTTGACTGCCCAGGTTCCAGTCCCAAACCTACAACCTTCTCTAGCTTATGTGACCTTGGGTTAATTACTTAAAACTATTCATACCTCAGTCTCCTCCTCCATGAAATGAGGATTATAGCTCCTACTTCTTAGGGTTGTTAGGAAACTTAAATGACATTTTACATGAAAAGTGCTTAGAGCAGTGTGTGGCACGCAGTAAATGCTCAATAAACGTTAGCTATTATTCCTGTTCGTTAAATAGTCTTTAACTATGGCTCCTACAAAAGGCATAAAATGTTCTCCCTCTTTTCTTGGAACTACTTGTGCTACTTTGAAGAATGATAGTTTTTTCCAAATTGAAATAAATACAAGACATTTGATGTGTTCACTTACTTTAATAACATTACATTTACCATGTTATCACCATGGAAGGTAAATTCAGGTTAGACAAGAGAATTTCACAAGTACAACAAAGCATTCTGTAGTATACCAAAGTTTGTATAATGTCTGACCAAACCAGCTTGCTCATAAATCTCTTCCATTACAGGCGATTTATTTAGTTTAACATTTATGATTCTTTCAGAGGAAATAAACAGACTGCACACATTTAAAAAGTATTTTTCATTTACCTTTGCATTAGCACTTAAAATACACACTTCTATTTCAAAATGCCATTTAAAAATTATTCTAATATAACAGCAGCAAACTATAGTTCTGCAATTACAAAACAGCTAAACGGGGATCTACAGTTAAGTTATTCTCATGTTTACAACTATGATTCTGAAACAGATACTACTTCAAAGCAGCTGTTACCAGCTCTTTAGGTTTGGTTTAAAAACACACACATAGTTGCTGGGAGGTTTATAATGTTGTATTCCGTGCACTGTTCTGAAAGGGTTCTTCAAGAGCCAGCCAGACCTTAAAAACAGTACTCAGTCCACAAGGCAGTCAGAAAGAGTTAAATTAACTGGGGTAAATAGGATTCCTACATTACATCAAAAGCGTATGATATTCTGCAGCAACTGGGAGCATTTTCAGGTTTGGCATGTTGTCCTCTTTACAACTAATTTTATCAGAAGAGTTTAAGAAGGTGGACACTGTACCAATATCGAGTGCATTTAAAAGTGACATGTTTTTGTGCTCATCTGACTCCCCTGAATGACTTAGCTAGTGAACTAGTCACCAGGCAAATCAAGCCTGCAAGAAAGGAAGCCAATATTCAAATTACAAAGTTATTGTCTGACCCACAGAATTTATTTTCAACATAAACATATAACCTCAATATGAGATGTCTAACTAAAGCAAGCACCACCGAGACCAAGACAGCATCTCCTCTTCTAAGGTTTAGGTTTTGCCCAGAATTCTTGATACATGGAATAGCCCATACCTAAAGAAAAAGAATGCTAGTTAAGCATTTAAATATTTTCTTCAGTGTTAAAAAGTTAAAAACAGTTCATAAAATAGCTAAAAGTAGCACCCTTGCTAGCATACAATATTTACAAGGGGAACCAGGCACCAGGCTGCTTACATTCTTGCTTTCTTAAACAATTCAAATTTCTAAAATTCTTTTTACACAAGTTCCCAAGTATCTCAAGGCCAGTGTGACTAGCTCAGACTGTTAAAATATCAATATTTATCTGGCAACCTTAAAAGGAGTTACTCTTGCTATATAATACCAGATAAAGTCAATTAATTATAAAGCCTATAAAAGCATGTAATATCTTTTCCACCTTCAAAAACTCAATAAAACAGCAATCATGTCTCTCCCAGATGATGGATCTTATTACCAACCCTATTTGCATATCTAGACTCGTCAAAGAAATTATAAACTCAGTGATGGGCAGTACTATCTTTTCTTTCTTTCTTTAAAACCTTAGTAAGATTATATCATAGACAGTAAAACTATGTCACTACTTGAACTATTTCTATTAATTCAGTTTTTATGTGAAAATGAATGTAAGTGATATTTGCAAACTGCTTCAAAGTCAGCTAAAAGTATCTACCTTGTTTTATTTACAAAGAAATCCATTAATGGGGAGCCACAAATTTGAAATGTCCTGTAGGAACCTACCAAGAGTCATTGCTCCCACAACAAAGCCTTGGGCTGCCACGCGCATGTGGATCAGGTGAACAGACATTTTAGTATTGCCCCTGCTCTTCAGTTTATATAATCCATATGCAACGATTGCTGCAAAACCTGCCATTCCTGTAAAACAGACAGTCACAAGTATGTCAGATGCATGCGGGCAGGGAATCAAGATGATTTTGTCATCAATCAACGTTCTATTTTTTTTTATAAGGATGCTTTAGGAGACCATTAACCAGCTAACATACAAATTGAATTTTTAATTTTCCCCCCTCAGAACTAAAAATCCACAACTGGAAGCAAACAGTAGCAGATCCAGAAAGTTAAGATCATCTTTAAAATGTGGGCTTGTGAAGCCAGTAAATAAATTCCTTTAAGAGTGCCAGGGGAACTCTTCTCTGTCTTACTTCCATCCCCAAAGGCAATCAGTTAATATAGTAGAGACTGTAATGAACCACAACTGTGAGTATAACAACTCTTAGTCTTGTGAGTCCTTCCAGCAAATCATTGAGACTGATGGTAGTCTTGAGGTCCCAACACATTCACTGAAATAAGTCACTAAAACAAGAAGTCTGACTACACAGAGAAGAATTTTTATAATAAGAGCTACATCATACCAATCTAAGCATATTTCAAGATATGAAAAAATATTCAAAAAAAAATGCTTTCAGGAAATTCTTGATGAACCAAACAAGTTTACCACACTTCTACTGTGTTAAAGCTTACAATAGCTTATTAGACCATCAAACTCAAACTTACCAATGGGGACAAATGGTGCCTCTCTAGCTTTTCGGATAAGTTTAGATCCCTGACCTTCATCATATGAAGAAAGAGAAACATCTGTGTCACTTGACATGGTGATTGAAGAATCTTCCTGAAATAGAATTTCCATGAGGTTCTGCAGTTAAAAGCATACTTCTTTTATAAGACTATTCCTTTAAGTGGTACCAAAAAAGGCAAGATACTGGCCTGATTATATGAACTAGAGGGCAGAAAAAAAGATTCATTTCTATCACAAAGGCACCAAGGCTCCATTCTCCTTTTTTGGTCAGTTTTTTTACACAGGACGCTAGTAGGCATTTCATCACAATAAAGTAATAACAAATTCAATTTCACCTTAGTCACAGTAACTATGTACATACTTCCTTCTGACTGAGCTGAACAGACTATAAACTTTACCCATAGATAAAAAAGGGAGTCAAACATAGTATATAACTGCACAAGACTCTGATTGACGTCAATTACAATAAACTCAAAAGTGAACTGCCATTACCCATACAGTCTTACCTTAGCTTCTGGGTTTTTCATGTGCATAACACTCCCTTCAGTAATAACAGCTCTCATTCAACACTCTGCTATTCAAGGGGTTTAGTAGTAGTCAAGGTCCTCAAAGAAAATCCAACTCTAGAGGGGAGGCTTAGTGCTTAGTTTGAAAAGTGAGATTGTCCCTCCAAGCCCCCATCCTCATTGGGAAGAGTCCAATTCTGTCATCTGACAGAGAAGAAAACCTTAATCCCAATGAGTTGTACAGTATCACACAGCTAGATAGAAGAAATTAGGACTAGACTTTCTCTTCTTTTTTGTGCTCCATTACCTGCTAATTGAATAAACCCTTACTTTCTCTGAGCTTTTATTATATACAAGGTTCAACAAGCTCAAGGTTCAGGATGCTCACTATATATTTGAAGAGATAGAATGTAAACACTGAAATAATGTTTCACAAATTAGATTCTTTAAAATAGACATGCCAGAGTGTGATCACTTTGCCAGCAGAGACAATGAGAATTTAGAGTGTGATGTCTTTTGGATAAAAAAGTTTGGGAAGTTTCAGAGAAATATTTGAGATTGGCTTTCAAGATACTACATAAATGGTGACTTCCCTGGCGGTCCAGTGGTTAAGTCTCTACACTTCCACTGCAGGGGGCATGAGTTCAATCCCCCGCCAGGGAACTAAGATCCTCTACGCTGTGCAGTAAACAAAACAAAACAAAACAAACCATCAACAAGATACTATATAAATGTATTAGATGGTAAGATTAAATACTGTATTTATTTTAGGCCAGTATGTTTATTAGTTTCCTTCATAACCAATCTAAACTTCCCAAAGGCAATAGTTTCAAAAACTTTTCTGTTTTTATCACAAATCCTCCTTCAACCTCCCTCACCAACCCCACATTCTAATCACATTAAACTTCTTATAGATGCTCTCTAAACCTCCAAGCCTTTGCACAAGCTACTTCCTCTGCCTAAAACGTTTCTTCCCTTTTCATTTCCTTCAGGTACTCTTTCTGGGCTAAGACCTCCCATTTTTCGGTTTCTTGCCTTAACTGACCTGCTCTGGAAAGTCTTCTCTGACTCTCCCAGTTTATGATAAGTGCTTTGGTTACGCAGTCCCATAGGACCCGATGCTTTCTCTATAATAACTCTTTCTTATAAATGCAAGTCTAACTGTTTTTCTCACTAGATTCCTTGAAGTCAGGAGGTTACACCTGTCCTGCTTGTGTCTATACCATAGCCTGGCATGATGCTTATTACATAAAGTAGACCACAAAATGTTTGTTGAATAAATTGTAAAGTAATATTTTCAACAATTAAAATTATTCTCAGGTAATTAGGAAAATTTAGTGAAAACTAACAATTATACACATTTGTAGAGTCAGTAATAAAAATGTCAAGCTGTATGTACACAAGTGCTTATTTTTCTTTTAATTCTTATATTGTATCTATGAAAGAACACATGATAACCTGAGTAGGTCTTGGAGCCTTGCAACCACAAGAGACAAAACCATTATATACCACAATCTACTTTTAAAAACCAACACCTTCTTTTACATATATAAAAGCATGTTTTCTTCCTCTGCCTTAATTATTCCTAAACTAAGAAGTCATTTGGGAATTGTCTTTAAAAGCAAGAAAGTTGGTAGTTTTTCCTTTAATCTCTCACATCTGGATAACTTTAACTGTCCAACAGGTCAATGGTGCAAAAGTTCCCTTCTCTTTCCTTTCAGGAGGGAGGCGGATCACCTTTCAGCAGTTTGTATGAACAGGACATTAGATCTGGCTTTCAGAAAGTAGTCCCTGGGGAAAGAATCAGGGTGTGAGGGAACCATGTGGTCATTATGTCTCAAGTGACTAATGATAATCTGTCTCTGATCCAGAACACCTTGTGTGCACATTTCAGGATAAAATAAAGGGGAATATTAGAAGTCCAGTATATCACAAAGTTATTTGTTACTCTGTGGTTCAAATTATATATCTAGCATAATATATATCTGTAACACTCCCTGAGTAAAAGATTTTGATAATTCTCTTCCTAATGACCACCTAGAAGTTTCCCAAGTATTCATGATTTATAGCCACCATGGTTCACTTTTAAAATATCAGGGTAAGTACAGATCATATAACTTGAGAGTAAACTTGAGAGTAAAAACCCAGATTAAAAACCCAGATTATTAATCCATGCCAATAGGCTTATTTTACAGAAGCAAAAAAAAAAAAAAAAAAAAGTTATGAAGGGTAAAATGAACTGCTCAACAACAGGAATACATCTCTGGCAGGGTAGGATTAGAACCCAGCTCTCCTGATACACAGTTGTGGGTTCTTTTGATTGACAATATATTGCCAAATCATCTGTCTTATAATGCTGGTATGTATTTAATCTGAAAAACATTTAAAATCCACTCCTTAACAGGAGCCCACATCTCTTTCTTTGAATTGTAAAAAATGTCAGTCATGCCTAAAATTAAATGGAACCTTCTTTCCCAGTGACTTAATTCATCTAACGATTTCAAGTGTGATTTGAAGATTTTTCTTTTTCCCTAGCGCCACTTCTGAATTTTCCTTTATTATAATTTTCTCATCCACCTGCAGCAGCTGACCCAGATCTCTGTCGGAAAGTTGAACAGGTACAAAAAGAGGCACCTATAACCAGATACTCAAAGCCAGTTTGGAAAACACGAAGTAGTCTGTAAACTTGGTAAGATACTACTGAAGACCTTTCCAAATGCATGGAAACCTAGAAGAGGCATAAGGGAACTGGAGCTGCCCAGCATCACGTGATGTAAAAGACTTAAGGATCTTCACAGCCCGTCATTTTGGTCACTGGAACTACTATCTAACAACCATGGTTTCAAATTTTGATTTTGCATCCGTTACCTGTCAGCCTGTTTAAAATAGCTGCAAGGCGCCACCCCGGAAGATTCTGATTCAGATGGTCTGGGGCAGGGCCCAAGGAATCTGTATCTTAAGAAGACCCCTTCAAGAGATTCTGGTGCACAGGGAAGCAAGAGAACCCCTGGTATACAGAACTCAAATACGATTATCATGCTGGGGCCTGGTACCGCTTCAATCCATCATAACTTTTCATCCAAACCGGTCTGGGTACTTCCGAAAGCAGAGATTCCTTCCATAGGGATTACCCCGAAGAAGGAAATAACTGCTTCCCGCACAGGTAAAACAAAAGAGGCGAATAAACCTGCCGAATCATTTCGGCTGCTCCCAATACTAATCCCCTGCTATGTTTTGTAATTTCTAATCTGGCAGGTTTACTTTTTCGGGAGAAATGTAAATTACGGCAGAGATGCTTGATACATGCCCGGGTCCTTCTTAACCTTCCTAGGGCCGAAGAAGGTCGCCAAACGTGGAACGGAATAGCGGCCCGGGGAGAAGATGAAGCCGATGGCAGGAAGGTCGTTTGGTTTTACGCCCTCCTCTCAACCCTTCAACTTTCCTCCCCTCTCTCTTCTTGTGACCTTGTCAGGACTCCATGGCCTGAGCGCCCGCCCTCTCAATCCCTCCTCACCCACCCCGCTCTACGAGTTCCCCGAAGTCGGCCCCAGCCCCGTCCCTCCCCAGCTCCATCCGCGAGGCTTCGCTCCTCAAGCCTTTGCTGCATCCCCTCATAGGCTCCGTACGCCCTCACCAGCCTCCCCTGCACCGCGAGGTGGGGCCTGAGCCCCGCCAACCAGACTTCGCCCCCTTCAGCCCAGGCATCGCCCCCACTCCCAGTCCTGCGATCCCCAACCCTCCCAAGGTGCTCTCAGCCTGGCCCAGCGCGGCCTCACTTCTTCCCATCCCACTGCCCGGCGTCCCCCGCTCCAAAACCCCGGCATGCATCACTTACAACTGCACGACGTCGCAGGTTCCTACCGGCTCCTACCAGCTGCTGACCCACCTCGCGCACCAGCAGTCTGCCCGGCTTTTCCCGGTTTCGCCCACAGCCGGCCTCAGCCAATCAGAAGCCAGTGGCTGGTACGCCAGTGTCGGTGCCGGCGGGTGAGTGCGGGCCTGTACGCGGTGGGTCGGGCGGCCCGGAGCGAGCTCCGGATTGGCTGGGGCGACGTGCGTGGGCGGTGACTCCGCGTACCCGGCTGTCACGTAGCGATCGCGTCAGAGGTGAGAGGTCGGCGACCGGGGTTCCGCTGAGGACGCTGGAGGACTCTTGGCCCGGCGGTACTTGAGATTACTCTCGCCCTTTTCCTCTTGGGACGCGGCGGCGGCAGCGAGCACCGCGAAGGCGGTGTCCCGAGCGCCGGCCGGGCGGGGCCGCGGATCAGGGGGTTCAACCGCGGCAGGTCCTTGGGGTGCTGCGGTGAGGAGGGAGCATGTTCCTGCCTTCGGGGGCGCCGGCGGCGGTGGGGCGCTGGAGCCGCTCCCAAGCCCTGGCGATAAATTAAAAACCCTTTACTTTGGTCATGTGGAGTACTTTCAGCTGCTTGAGGGCACGTATTTTGTCTGGTTTATGCAGGCATCTCCTTGAACACAGTCTTTGAGCTCAGTAGGGCCTCAATAATGTTAAAAAAAGAAGTGACAGGGGCTTCCCTGGTGGAACAGCGGTTAAGAATCCGCTTGCCAGTGCAGGGGACACGGGTTTGAGCCCTGGTCCGGGAAGATCCCACATGCCTCAGAGCAACTAAGCCCGTGCGCCATAACTGCTGAGCCTGTGCTCTGGAGCCCGCGAGCCACAACTACTGAGCCCGTTCTCCTAGAGTCCGTGCTCCACAAGAGAAGCCACCGCAATGAGAAGCCCGCGCACCGCAACGAAGACCCAACGCAGCCAAAAATAAAATAAATAAACAAAATAAATGAATTTATTAAAAAAAAAAGAAGTGACAACTGATGCAGTAGCTGGAGGGCTTAAAAGATAAGTAGGGGGCAATTCCTTGGCGGTTCAGTGGTTAGGACTCCACGCTTCCATTTCAGGGGGCACGGGTCGATCCCTGGTCGAGGAGCTAAGATCCTGCATGCCTGCATGCCGGGCAGTGCAACCAAAAAAATTTTTGGAAAAAAAAGGAAGTAGGAAGATCAGGAACTCATTTAGGGTAATTAAAGCGATAAAAGAGCTTGACAGATTTGAATATGAAAGTCATGCATAAGTAAAGCAAGGGCTTCCCTGGTGGCGCAGTGGTTAAGAATCCTCCTGCCAATGCAGGGGATATGGGTTTGAGCCCTGGTCTGGGAAGATCCCACATGCCACAGAGCAACTAAGCCCGTGCGCCACACGTACTGAGCCCGCGTGCCACAGCTGTTGAAGCCCACGCGCCTAGAGCCTGTGCTCCAAAACAAAGAGAAGCCATCTCAATGAGAAGCCGAGGCACCACAAGGAAGAGTAGCCCCCGCTCGCCACAGCTAGAGAAAGCCCGCGCACAGCAACGAAGATCCAACGCAGCCAAAAATTAATTAATTAATTAATTAAATTAAAAAAAAAGTAAAGTAGAAGTCAAGTCCTTTGATTCTGGAAAAACAAAGGCTAACTGCAGCAGTGACCACAGCATGTTCATTCCTGAAGAGGATTTATATGAATCAAAATAATGTTCACTAATTTGCTAATTTCCAGAGAATGAGATTTGGGGTCAGGCAGACCAGTGCTGGTCCCAACTTAGCCACATACTAGCCATGACCTTGGGCTTCACTTTCTTCCTTTGTAAAGTGGGGAATAAAAGTAGTGGTGGTTAATGGGGAAATAAATGTAGAGTGTTAACTATTAGTTTAAAAATTCTTATGCCATGCATTGTGCAGAAAGATGCAGACCCTGTCGTATTTGTTTAAGAAATGATATATGTAGAAACAAAAATCTTGGTAAATGGTGATGATGCCTATCTGTATCAGATGGTGCAGAAGTTTTTTTTAAAGATTGTTCGCTACTTTATTCAGTATCATGTTAAAAGAAAACAACGGTGACAGCTGATTAAACTATTAAAATTTTCATAATAATTTTTCATAAGACATTGGTGACAAATGAACAACATATATTATTCCATTCTTCTTACTTTGTGTTATTTCAAAGTATAATATTGATGCAAAAGACTTTAAAAAATTATTTGGGTTCTCATGTATTAAATTAATCCACCTGTAATTTATAGGAAGGCAGCACAAGAAGTCTCTGACAGCTTTGCTAATTTCCCCTCTTTAGGGAGCCTCTGTAACTTCTCATGCTCCAGGTAGCTGTCCGCACATGATCATATGCACTATAAGAGAAATGGGCTTCTAAACTCAGATTTGGGCTAAGGCTCAGCTTAAAGCTATACTATCTGTTTTTTGACATCCTTAAAAAAAATACTGTGTGATCTTTGTGGAATTTTGTCTAAAACAAATATTAAAACTTCTGAGAAAATGGGTAATATCTATGACTATTTTCAAACTACAGTTGAGAGTCACAGTCAGCAAATACTGGACATGTATATTGTGCCCTGTACAGGACTCAGAAATTAGACTCAGTTCCTTCCCTGAAATAATTTATCATCTGATTAGGTCAAAGGAACAGGTATAGAAAATTATCAAAAACAGTCTGTGATAAGTGCTTTGAATGGAAATCCAGGCAGATATCATAGTGAGCGAGCAGTTTCAAAGAAGGCTTCTTGGGACAGGGGCTTGAATGAGTGGGCTTTGAAGGATGACTAGCATGTAAATAAGTTGAAAGAATATTCCAGAAAAAGGAAACAGTGGGCAGAGGAATAGAGGTAGACTATGGGATTGTAGCTCTGGCATGGAGGACAGTGAGTGGGGAAAAGGCAAAAATCTGTGACTGAAGCAGAGTCAGAGAATAATGGAAAGTAGGCCTAAGCTTACTGGGGAGGACCTTAAACGCTAATCAAAGAACTTGGACAATATTATATTAGGTGGCCCTTGAAGGTTTTGGAGCAGGATGTTTCAAGAGCTGAGTGAATTTGAGGTACTTGGTAGTGAAGTTGAATGCATTAGAAAAGGACTATTAGCATTTCTCTGCCAGAAAACAAGACTATTCAGTATGTAGCTTATTATATTCTTTATATTGAAGCCATATCCTGGGTCTTAAGGATAGGGAAGGCTGCTACATGCTGTAGTGTCACCCCTCTACCACCTTGACAAGGCCTGCTGCTTTAAAGTAGCAATAGTCCATACAGTCCAGTCTCCAGGGAGAATTGACTAGGGTCAGGGCTATCATAAAATTTCAGACTCCATAGCACGTCCGTAACTGAACATAATTATCTCTCTCTTCTCCTTCCCCCTGCTCTGGACACCCCTTCCTCCTAATCCTGTACTTTCTCTTTAAATTCCCTGACTTGGTTGGTAGAACTGCTTTCCATCCCACTAACTGAACATGAAACCTGGGTAAATCCTTGATGCTACTCCTACTTTTGTGCACATGTAGCCAGTGACATGTGGGCAGATAACTGAATGACAAGGGGCAAGCCTTCTGAAGATTGGTGGCAGAGGTGAGACTGTGCCTTCCCTCTCATAGTACTGTGCTCTGACCAAACTGGCCCAGCGATGTTCAGAGGATCATTTATACAGGAAAGCACTTAAACAGATTAAATAAGGAAATACATTTGCATCATTTTACCGTTGATGCAAGACTGTTTTCACTGATAATATTTTCCAACAAAAAACTGCGGTTGTCACTAAAAAATGGATCTTGGATTCACTGAAGCTCCTCAGAATTCCTTTTTGTTCTTCCTGTTAGTTATTTGGTTGTGGGGGTGGGCACGGAACTTCTCTAACTGAGCTGAAGCCCTCCTGCCTCATTCCCTTGCTTTGGAGATAATTGGATTTGGAATTAACAACACAACCATCTCGTCTTAAAAATTTATGTAATTTTATGTATACCTGAAACTAACACGACATTGTAAATCAACTATACTCCAATAAAAATTAAAAAAAAGAAAAAGGTAATGCAAATCATACAATGACAAAAAAATTTATATAATTTTATATCCTATATAATTTATTAAATGTGCCTTTTAGTAGAGAATGAGTAAGCAGAATTGGGTAAATCCTTGATGGTCTTGGTCTTTTAGTTTTATGTAGTTTATATACTGATTTTAAAAATTAGAAAATTTGTAATCTTATATAAGCTATATAACTGAAAAGATTGACTTATTTTTATAATCTGTATTTGTACAGGTAATTTGACTAGATTGCGCAAAGAAAGAATCGATCACTGGAAGCAAAAGCTTTCTGTTCACCACAGGTGAACGGCTCTTTCCACCAGAAAGGATAAACACGATTTTCCACCTGGGCTCCGCAGCTGGCTCCTGGTACTTGGTATGATGGAGAGTACCGTGGTTATGCATGAACGTTGGGTTACAAGCACCCTGGCATCAGAACCTCTGTTAAACATTTTCGCCCACAGCACCTGATGGTGTGCTGCACATGGAAGATACTTGTTGACTCAAGACTATCTCTCTGCAGAGGTGAGTACCTGAGTTCAGGGACTCTAGCTGCATTTCAGCTACTGGGGCTGCAGTAGCTGGGCAGGGACTGTGGGCTCCTGTGGCTTCTTAATTCTCGTGATCACCCACCATTGACAGTCTCCCTTTCAGAACCCTCCTCTCCTCTCCCCCACTGCCTTGGATACTGATGGCCTCTCTGCTTCCCCCCACCCTGTCTCTCCCAACAATGATTTAGGGCTATTTTTACAGCCTGCTAATTCTCTGAGAATGAGGTGCCTCTTATGGAAGGCACTGCCATACTCAATGGCACTGCAAATAGGTTTCTGTTGACATCTCCAAGCCCTCCACGTCATTTTGCTGTGACACTGATTGTGAGGCACCATCTGTTTGTCTTGATGGCTTAATGAATTGAGAGCTCATAAACGTAGCTGACATCTAAATGAGATCCATATCTCAGTAAGGACAGGATAATGGTCTCCTTTGCCAGAGATGGATGGACAATTACTTCTATAACTCTGAGAGAAAAATGGATTATGCAGACAGACACTTCACCCAAATTGGTGGCCCTGAATTACCGTCCCTGTGCTGATGCTTTTGCTCGGGGACAGGAACCCGCCTATCCTGTTTCTGGAAAACCCGGAAAAGGAAGATTATGTGCCTGACCCAAGTTCACTCAGTGAATCAGCAGACAAGTGCTAGCCATCAAAGTCCTTCTGCTACTTTGTTTTATGAGAGTCAGAAGAGTTTCTAGAATGATGAGTATTAAAATAACTGTAGAAAAAGTGACCTCATAACCTTGGCCTGTCGCCTAGTACAGTATGTCTGATTAGAGGGAAATGACAGGCCATGAGATGGCTAAGCATTAAGTGCCCCGCACAGATCATGATTTCTCCTGAAATTGGGAGAGTTGTTGCTTAAGGGCAGTTCGCTCTTTCCTTTAGCTGGGGTCTGGAATCCTTGTGATCCCTGAGCTATAGTGAGAGAGTGTCCCTGGCCTCCCTCTCACCTGCAAGTATCTTACATCAGAAACAAGCAGCACCACATGCAGCTACCCAAACAGCCTGCTGTACAACAGCAGCACACGCTCAGCGCCTCCCATTCTCTGGGCACACTGCTACGTACTTAATGTACTCAAGTGATCGTTAAAACAGCTCCATCGAGTAAATATTATTATCCCCATTTTACACATGAGGAAACTGAGGTTCAGCATGATTAAGTAACTTGCTTATGTTTCCATGGAAGCAGAGGCAGGATTTGAATCCAGTCCTGTTTAGCTCATACTCTTTCTGGAAGGTTCCATTGCCTCTGTGCTTTCTTTTCCTTGCCTGTGCCTGGTCTTTCTCTTACCTTCCATTTCCCCTGTTAGAATCCTTATCAATCACAACTTTTGTTTTGAAATATGCGTGTGTGTGTGTGTGTGTGTGTGTGTGTGTGTGTGTGTGTATGTAGGTATATCTATATACCTGTATGTATATATTGTATGTATGTATATCTATATACCTGTATGTATATATATATATGTATGTATATATTCACAAACACATGCACTTTCATATCTGTATATCTATATTTATA